>NC_084827.1:183253387-183373387 GCF_033115175.1 Lepus europaeus
GCACACACAACAGGAAATTCACCGTGTTACGTGGCACACCCGGCGTCCGTGTTCTCACAAGTGTGCAGCCACACACACTCACACACACACCCCGCACACTCCTGTCCTGCAAGCCGGGCCCCTCCCTGCCAGCCCCGGCGGCTCTGCGCCCGGCCCCACCTCTGCCCCAGCCCGTGTCCAGCAGCCCTGCGGCTCCAGTAGCACAGCGGCTCAGTCAGATGTCACTCAGCAGTTTGCCATCCCCTCCTCAGTCAGGGCATTGGAAAGGCTGCCCCCTGCTGGCCCCCACACGCAACGCAGCTGCGAACTGGGCCCGGCCGCAGAAGCGGGGTCCTGGGGGGCCCCACCTCAGGGCCTCAGCATGGCCCAGCCCAGGGCTCTGCAGGCATCTGGGCAGTGGACCAGCGGGTGGAGGCGCTCTCTCTCTCTCTCTCTCTCTCTCTCTCTCTCTCTCGCCCTCTCTCCCTCCACCTCCTTCCCCCTGACCCGTGATGCCGTCCCCACCAGGCCCCAGCCATCTGCACGCCGAAACCAGCCACTCCTGCAGCTCCCTGCACCATGGCTCAGCTCCACCAGCTGCCCGGAGCCAACACAGGCCCCAGGACTGCGGCCACGGCCTCCACCACGTGCTAGAACAGCTCACAGGCTGGAGCCGCGCCCCTCGCCGTGGCTGTCCAATGTTCACTGGTGTAAAGGGAACGGACTTTGGAGCTCAGTCCGGACCGCGCCCCTCGCCGTGGCTGTCCAATGTTCACTGGTGTAAAGGGAACGGACTTTGGAGCGCAGTCTGGGACACGACCCCCTCCTTGCTCTTTCTGTAAATGGTGCAGGTGTGGATCAGTCCACTGTACAGTCACAGGCTCCCGCCAGCCCCAGGAGCGTGGGTTGCAAACCACAGTCGGGCCACAAGGTGTTGGTCCACTCCTGTGCTGGTTGTGTTCCTGCAGTGACAGCCCAGGTCAGGCCGGACACGCGGAATCTGTGTTTGGGACTGGCTGTCTTCACTAAGGGCGATGCTCTCCAGAGTCACCCATTCTGTTGCAAAAGACAGGATTCACTCTTTTTACCACTGTGTACGATTCCACGGTGTACACAGCCCACGATTTTTCTTTATCCAGTCTTCCGCTGATGGGCATTAAGGTTGACTCCATGGCTTAGCGATTGTGCATTGAGCTGCAATGAGCATGGAGGTGCAGACAGCTCCTTTGGTTACTGATTTCCTTTCCCTTGGGTAAATTCCCAGGAAGGGAGTGGCTGGGTCACGTGGCAGGTCTGTACTCAGGTTTCTGAGGAATCTCTACGTGGTCCTCCACAGTGGCTGCACCAGTTTGCATTCCCACCAACAGTGGACTAGGGCGCCTTTTCCCCCACATCCTCGCCAGCATCTGTTGTTGGTAGATTTCTGTATGAGAGTCATTCTAACCGGGGTGAGGTGAAACCTCATGGTGGTTTTGATCTGCGTTTCCCTGATGGCTAGTGATCCTGAACATTTTTTCATGTGTCCTTTGGCCATTTGGATTTCCTTTTGAAAAATGTCTGTTGGCCAGCGCCACAGTGTATCAGTTGATTTCTCAACAATGTTGCAGTGGGTTCCTTTCTGAGAGGAGCAGCGTGGTAGGGGCAAGAGGCGCAGAGTCAACACACAGACCCCGGGAGTCGGGTGAAAGCAGGCTTGAGGCGAGCAGCCCGCAGACTCGTTTATTACAGTTGATACAACAGCTTATATAGCCAAGACCAGCCAATCTGGTCAAGGGGCGGTCTATGCCCCAACCAATCACAGCCTGTTGCCAGGCAGTTTCCAAAGCCATCCAATCACAGCCTGTCACCAGGCACTTTCCAAAGCCAGGTGGGTTTCAAAGCCATTCCTGAGTAACTGATGCTCGCTTGCCAGTGGCCACCTTGGCATGGCCTTCTCATTCCACTACACCACAGCTCACTAGGCTAATCCTCCACCTGCAGCACCGGCACACCGGGTTCTAGTCCTGGTTGGGGCGCCAGATTCTATCCCGGTTGCTCCTCTTCCAGTCCGGCTCTCTGCTGTGGCCCGGGAGGGTAGTGGAGGATGGCCCAAGTGCTTGGGCCCTGCACCTGCATGGGAGACCAGGAGAAGCACCTGGCTCCTGGCTTCAGATCGGCATGGCCACAGCACACTGGCCATAGCGGCCATTTGGGGGGTGAACCAACAGAAGGAAGACCTCTCTCTCTCTCTCTCTCTCTCTCTCTCTCTCACTGTCCAACTCTGCCTGTCAAAAAAAAAAAAAGAAAGAAAAATGTCTGTTTAAGTCCTGGCCCATCTCTTAAGCAGGTTGTTTGTTTTGTTGTTGTGGAGTTTCTTGATCCCTTTGTAGATTCTGGATATTAACCCTTTATCAGTTGCTTAGTGTGCAAATATTTTCTCCCATTCTGTCGTTGCCTCTTCACTTTGCTGAGTGTTTCTTTTGCAGTGCAGAAGCTTCTCAGCCTGATGTAATCCCATTTGTCCATGTTGGCTTTGGCTGCCTGTGCTCTGGGGTCTTTTCCACTAAGTCTTTGCCTGTGCCAGTGTCTTGCAGAGCGTCCCCAATGATCCCTAGTAATTTGATGGTATAGGGCAGTAGATTTAGGTCTTTGATCCATGTTGAGTTGAGTTTTGTGTAAGGTGTAGGGTGGGGTCCTGTTTCATACTCCTGCATGTGGAATCCAGTTCTCCCAGCACCATTTGTTGAAGAGACTGTCCTCGCTCCAGGGATTGGTTTTAGCTCCTTTGTCAAAGATAAGTTGGTTGCAGATGCCTGGCTTGACTTCTGGGGTTTCTATTCTGTTCCGTTGGTCTACACGTCTGTCTTTGTGCCAGTACCAGGCTGATTTGACGATCACCTGTCTGAAATCTGGTATTGTGAAGCCTCCGGCTGTTTTAGCTACACAAGGGCTCCTGCGTTTCCACGTGAATTCTAGCATCTTTACTCCTTGGTTTATGATCACAGAGCACACGGCTGGAACAGCGTGGGGAAGGGAGTGGAGCGAGACTGGAGGGGGCAGAGCTGCTGGCCTCTCAGGCCCCGCCCCCAAGGGCTTTTCCCGGGGGTTCCCTGCGCCACTGACCCAGTGGTTGGCCCTCAGTGATGGCTCTGGCCTGGGTCTGGGTGCAGCTCCTCTCTGTCCACCCAGCCCCCCGCGGTCATCTTTGTCCACAGACCTGAGCCAGAGATGGACTCCATGGCCCGTCCCCCGCAGCTGGCTGGCGCTGTGCTGGCCAGAGGGCCGCCTCCTCCCACTCAGGGCCCTGGCTCTTCAGCGCGGGTTCAGTCTGCTCCCCAGCCGGGATCATCCCCCACCATCCCTCAACCGTCCCCAGCTCTGCCCAGGGCCCCTCTCACCAATCCCCGCGCCCCTCCCTTGGGAAGCCCACGGGGGCGCCAGGGACACCGGCACAAACAAGACAGCCTGGGCCGTGCCCCTTCTCTGCTCCTGGGTTCCGAGTCATTCTGCAGGTACTGATTCACCCCTTTGGCGGTGCCGCTGGGTTCTCAATCATGCTCGTGCCGGGCTGTGCTGGGGCTGGGGGCTCAGACATGGAGGCGCTCCCCCCCCCCCGCGGCAGTCCCTGCTTTCACGCCTGGCCCCTAGGCCAACATGAGTGCCCAGGAGCACAGACACACCGAGGGGTCACTTGGGGCCCAGGCTGACCGCAGCACTCACCTGGCCAGGCGCTGCCTCGCACACATTGGAGGCTTCCAGCTCTGGAAGCAGAGCCTGGTGGAAGGAGGGTGAGCCGGCGTCCATGGCCGGCCTGGCTGGGCGCCCTGCCCTCATAGGGGCCAGCCAAGCAGGGCCAGAGGCAGACCACCCCCGGGGGACGCAGGGGACAGCTCAGGCTGGGTGGGGGACACCATGGAGAGATGCCGTGAGGCTGAGTCAGCCCCCGGCCAAGGCTGGGGTCCAGCTGCTACACAGCCGCTTGTCCACCCCAATCGAGCCCCACACCAGCCAAGCCTCCTAGGGTCCAGTTCCAGCCCCCTACCTGCAGTGCCCCTTGTCGCCACAAGGTGGCACTGTTGGCACTCCTGCTGCCCAGGCTGTGGGCTGGATTGGGGCCCCAGCCCCGCCCACCCCTCCTCCCACTGGGATCTGAGATGGAGGCTCAGCTGGACCCAGCCAAGTCCCCCAGGGTCTCCCCTCTTGGGACCCAGGCGTGGGGGAGCCCCACCTTCCTGTAACCCGGGAGTTAGAGACCACGGTGCAGGCGCCTGCCGGCCATGCCCTGAGCTGATCAGGGGTTGTGGCCCTGGCCACCCATGGAGGTGGGGACATGGCTTTCCCACGTGGTTTTTGATGTCCCCACCTCCCGTGCAGGTTATCAAAGAGGCAGGCAGGGGCTGGAGGGGGGGGGCGGTTCTTGCCTTGCGGGATCCCTTTCCCCCCACTGCTCTGCAGTCACTAGCCAGGGTCCCTCGGGAGCCAGGGACAGTGGCCCATCTGCCCTTGGGCAGGGAGTAGCCAGTGGGGCCCCATCCCCCCAGCACCTGCTGCCCCGGCTCTGGGTCCAGCGCTCCCCTTCATGCCTCCGTGCGTACCTGGGTGACCAGGCCCTGCAGAGGAGCCAGCCCAGCTTAGCTGCTGTGTCCACCCAGCAAGGGGACTGGAGCTGAGGTTCCCGAGGGCCAGGAGGGGCCATGCCCTTGGGGTCAGGGCTCCGGTGGCCCCTCTCATGGGTGACTTTGTGGGGGACGTGGTGTCGGGGTTCCTCTCCAGGGCTTCTGGGGCATGCTGGGTCGTAGGAGCTGCTGGTGTGGTCACCACCTTGGCGCCCTGGGTGGGGAGAAGCAGTGGCCAGCAGGAGGCCAAGAGCAGGCCAGCAGTCCCTGTGCCCCCTCCATGGGGGAGGTCCTCTTGCATGGAGTTTGGGTCAGAGGAGTGGGCACTGCCCGCACCCTCCCCACCCGCATAGCTGGAGTCTGCCCCCCACGGTCACCTGGGCCGGCACTGTCCCCCCACACAGCAGCGGCCGCACAGGGACTCTGGCTGTCCTGGGCTCTGATGCTGGACACAGGAGGAAGGGACATAGCCAGGCTCCACTGTGAGTCTGGGGTCTTTGGGGAGATCAGTGCCCAGCTCCGGGGTCCTCTGCTGTCCAGTCACAGCCCAAGAACCCGGGGATGGGAAGAAGGACCCTCTGGCCAGCAGGGGAGGGACCCAGCCTGGCCTCAGTGCTCAGGTGGCCTCCCAGGACTCGGGGCCTGGGGGGGCTGCACACAGGAATGGGGGAGGGGAGCAGGGCCAGGACCCTGGGGGCCAGACGCCACCTGGTGCCCGAGGAAGCTGGGTCCGAAGGCTGGAGGCCGGGCGGGCCCCTCCTCTGCTCTGTTCCCCCTCCCTGACCGCCGGGTACTGCCGGGGGGGTGGCAGGAGGCAGCAGGGGCTGGGGTGTCCCCCGCAGGAAGCCCCTGGCCCCTCCCCTCTTGGCTGCAGCTGGGCCAAGGCCCATCCCCCCACCCCGGGCGTGCGGCCGCAGCTGGAGCCCATTACACCCCAGCGCCTCTGGGACGGCCCCGCTAAGCAGTGACCCCCGTGCAGTCAGGAATGAGTCAGGCTGACGCTGGCCGCTGCCTTCCCGTTAGCCGTTAGCCAGTGCCCAGGGGAGCGGGGCGGGGCCAGCCTGGCCCAGGGCCTGCCATGTTCTTGTCACCACCACCCCACCCCCGGGCCCTGTCTCTCTGCACTCAGGCAGGAAGTTACAGGGGCCTCTGCTCCCAAGGACACCCCCACCCCCACCAGAGATGGACTCCCAGGGCTTCGGGGGTGGGTGCTGCCATGGGGGTCCCCACAGAGCCTGGGCCTCAGGGTGACCCTGGGCGGCTGGTCACTGGCCCAGCACCCATGGGAGAGGCCAGGCTGAGCTCTAGAGGAGGGGCACCCCAGAAGCCCCCCACCCACCAGGCCTGCCTGAGGGACAGAGCCGGGGTGTCCAGACCTGGAGAGGGAGGCAGGAGGCCATGGGCACCCATCCACGGGGATCCTGGGGGGACACGCTACGGAGGGGCCCCAGGCCAGGACCCCCCAGTCATGCCTGGGAGCCAGAGGAGGGGCTCTAGGGAGGGGGAGGAGAGGCTCTGGTTGGCCCATGGAGCGCCCTTGGGGCCGGCACGGCTGCCCGGGGCCCCCAGCAGCCAGTGTGCATGCTTGGCAGGCAGGCGGCCTGGGCTGTGGGGCCGGGGGCCGGACGTCTCCCGCTGGTCTGGCCACCCAGCGCGAGGGCCCCTCCCCAGGCCTGGCCCCTCCCTGGAAAAATGCCTCTCGGAGCCCTGGACCCGGAGTCTCCTGCCCACTCAGAGCCAGGAAGGGTGGGGGGCTCTGCTCTGCCCCGCCCCGCCCACACGCCCCCGCCATGGGTGGGCAGGTCAAAGATTGAGCCTCCCTCTCCTACCTGTGTCAGCTCCTCCCCCAGACCCCACTTTGCAAATTAGCTGTGAGACACCTGCCCCAGGTGGGCAGGGGCTGGACTTCCCCCACGGCACCTGCACCAGGGGCACCTGCCTCCCAGCATTCCCAGGGCCGGCTGGAGAGGGGACAGCGACACAGGTGCACCAGGGGCAACGGCCAGCCCTGTGCTGGCCGCTCCGGGGCCCTGTGCTGCCTGGTGGGTGTCGGGCAGCCGTGTCTCTGGGGTGTGTTTCAGAGACTGTGGGACACCGTCCTGAGCCCCTTGGCCAGCAGAGCGGACCGGGCACTGACCGTGCGTGGAGATGGCCCGCAGGCCTCGCTCACCTCCCTGCCTGCCCGCATCCGTGAGATCGTGGCTGGCAGCCTGGGCGAGGAGCCCCCTCAAGGTGAGGTGGCCGGGGGCACGGTGGCAGCAGAACAGCATGCTGAAGCCCCTCCCCCAGGCCCTCCTGGCCGCTGTCTGCCTAGCACAGCCAGCCCACTTGAGCCCATGCCCCCAGGCACCCGCCCTGGCCACCAGTGCCCACCACACCCCTGGGCACCTGCCCTACCCCCCAGTGTCCATCACAACCATGGGGTACCCCCTGCCCACCAGTGTCCAGCAGGGCCAGCACCACACCTACAGGCACCCACCCTGCCCACCACACCCCCAGGTACCTGCCATGCCCCGCACTGTACACCGCACCCCCCGGGAACCCACCCTGCCCACCAGTGTCCACCACACCCCCGGGCACCCCCCCGCCCACCAGTGTCCAGCAGGGCCAGCACCACACCCCCAGGCACCCACCCTGCCCACCACACCCCCGGGTACCTGCCATGCCCCCCACTGTACACCACCCCCCCCGGGAACCCACCCTGCCCACCAGTCTAGCAGGGCCAGCACCACACCTACAGGCACCCACCCTGCCCACCACACCCCTGGGTACCTGCCATGCCCCCCACTGTACACCGCACCCCCCGGGAACCCACCCTGCCCACCAGTGTCCACCACACCCCCGGGCACCCCCCCGCCCACCAGTCTAGCAGGGCCAGCACCACACCCCAGGCACGCCCAGGCACGCCCCCCACCCACCAGTGTCCAGCAGGGCCAGCACAGCTCCACTGGGACCGGCTTACGTCAGTCAGTGGTGCTTTGAGAACCCTAAGGCCAGCACTGGGGGAGCACAGCCTGCTCCCAGCTTTGCTGGGCCCTTGCACTCCACTGCCCACCTGAGGCTACACTGCTGTGCTTGTGCCCCCCGGGTGTGGGCCCCAGGTGACCAGTCCCCAGTCAGCCACTCTTGCTGCTTGCCCGCACAGGGACACCCCAGCACCCACACCCTCTGCTCTACTTGGGTGGAGATCTGGGCCTGGGCTGAAGTGGACAATAGCTGAGTGCTCCCGCAGAGAGGAGAGCCCACTCCAACCTCAGAGCCCTGCCCACCCACCTCAGAGCCCCGCCCACCCACACCTCAGAGCCCCGCCCACCCACCTCAGAGCCACACCCACCCACACCTCAGAGCCCCGCCCACCCACCTCAGAGCCCCGCCTACTGCAGAGCCTCGCCCACCCACACCTCAGAGCCCCGCCCTCCCTCTCAGCAGGCCTGGCTGTTGGGCCGTGGGTGGACCCTCCGGCCGCCCGGCTGACCTGGGTTTGCACCTGCAGGGCTGCGGGAGCCGCCAGTGGCCCAGGCGGGCGCCCCGGAGGAGAGGGGGCTCCCACAGGGGGAGCTGGTGCAGCTGGAGCACCTGCTGGCCCAGGCAGGCCCGGAGCGGGAGGAGCTGGTCAGCAGGTGCAGCGCGGTCAGCGAGCTTGTGAGTGTGTGCGGGGTCACAGCCAGGCCCTCGGGAAAGACAGAGTCCACCACGACACCACAGGCAGAGCGTCGGCTGGCGCGCCCACATACCCCGCCAGGCCATAGCCCAGCTGTGCCCCTCCTTGCCCACTCCCAGCCCCCCCGGGGCCTCCCCCGCCCCTCACTTCCCAGGCCCCAGATCAAGGTCTCTATCCTGGGGCAGCCATCTGGGGCTGGGCTGCAGGCCCCCACCCCCGGGCAGCACAAGCAGGCGCTCCAGGTATGGGGGCCGCATTCACCCCACTCTCACCTCCCTGCCCTGGGCTTCACTGTGTGGCTGTGCCGAGCCTGAGGGTCCCTGCCCCCCACTGGGCCAGGGCTGCCAGCCCCTCAGTGCTGCCCCGTGCACAGGGTCCTGAGCCTCCCAGCCCTGCCCTCAGCCCCTGCTGCAGGGCCCAGGGGAGCCCCCTGTCCACCCAGGGTGGGCTTTGTGCCCGGGGGCTGGGGCGCGGTGGGACCCGGCAGGCTTCCCGCCCAGATGCAGGCGCGGCTGCACAGGTCAGAGCTGGACCACAGTGCGGACCTGGAGGAGGCCCTGGGCCGCCTGGAGGCCGCCGAGCAGAGGTGAGCCGGCCGACCCCCGGGCTCTGACCCCGCTGAGCCCTGGGCTATTGGCCGCTCCTCCCAGGTGTCTCAGTTAGCTTTGCTGGTGGGGGCCGGGGAAGGGCCTGGGGCTGCCGGCCCACCTGCTGTAGGACCCCATTCCCCATCTCAGGGCCAGGATCAGGGGCCGGGCATGCAGCCTCCCGTGCTGCCCCCTGGCCTGGGCAACTGTCGCACACTCAGAGACCACCCAGCCCCCACGCCCAGGCCCCCCTGGCGTCCAGCGCCTGCCCAGCAGCAACCCAGCCTCTGACACAAAGAAGGGAAGACCCTCGGGCAGCATGGGGGTGGGGGCTCGAGTCCCCAGACGCCGGGAGGAGCACATCCCATGGTGGGCCCATCCCCCCGGCCCTTCAGGTCCCTCCGCGGGGTCCTTGCTTTCCTGGGGGGCTGAGGGGGGTCTGGGGTTGGGGGTGCAGAGCCTGGAGGATGTGGGAGGTGGAGGCTCAGGAATGAGGGGGCCCAGGAGAGACGTGCTGTCGCTGGCACCCAGTTTGGGGCCCTCTGTGGGGCCCGGGGGTCCATCCGTCCAAGGGTCTCGGAGGAGAGGCCTCAACCCCGCCCCCGCCCGGCCTCTGTCCCTGCAGGAGCGCCGGCCTCTCCCAGGTCAACAGCCTCGTCCGAGAACAGCTGGAGCAGCTGAAGAAGGCTAACGAGGCGCTGGCCCGGGAGCTGGCCGGGTCCAGAGGCCTTGTGCTCCGCCTGCAGGGCGAGCTGGAGCCGAGGGAGCCGAGGCCCGAGGCCCAGAGACAGGTGCTGCCCTCCAGCCAGGCCAGGCCCCACCCTGCACCTGTGGCAGGAAACAGGGTCAGCAAGGCCAGGCCCACTCTGGGTCCGCCATGCTACACGCCGCCCCCCACCACGGCCCCGCCAGGCTGCAGTGAGAGAGGACGGAGCTGGGGCCGTGTGCTGGCTCTGGCGTGGACCACGCTGTTGTGAGCAGGCCGGTGCCCCCATGGGCCTGACCCTTGACCCCAGGGCCGCCCACAGCGCCTGCCCCGAGGTCCCTGCAGTGACCTGGCTTCTGCCCTCACTCGGATGCGTCCCGGGCAGATTTCTCCCGTTTGGGGACGATGCTGTGCCGGCCACCGCTGCTGTGCTGTGGCCTCTCCGCCCCATCTGACCACGAGCCTGAGGGCCTGCTCCTGCTATAGACCCTCAGGAGAGGACCACCCCAGCCCCTACCGGGCACCTCATGAACCATGGGGGTCCACAGCATACGGGACGCGGGGTTTGAGGCCCTGGCAGGGGACTCATGGCCCACCTGAAGCCCCATGACCAGGTCCAGCAGGACACCTGGAAGTGGGAGGCGGGTGAACGGGCCCCAGCTGGAGTGGACGCTGGCCTCTCACTTTCAGACCCCCCGGATGGGCCCAGCGGAGGCCTGGGGCATCCTCCTCCTGTGGAGACAGACCTCGGGGCTCCAGGCACAGCTGGCCGAGCTGCGGGCGGCCACTAAGAGGTCAGTGCCGCCTCCCCTGGGGATACCCATCTGGAACTAGAACAGCAGGCCCATGGGGCCTCAGGGTACCCAGTGGAGGGCGGGCTATGGGGAGGACAGACGGAGCAAGGTGGGGCCTGCCTCTCCCGGGGTCAGCACCCCTGGGCCTGGAGCCTGGGGCCCCACAGGTGCCGAGCTCAGCGATGGGGCTGCCCTTGTCTCGCAGGGGCCTGGCTGACCTGCAGGCAGAGGTGGCCAGGGCTGCCCGGCGCCTGCACATGGCCTGCCTGAACCTCGATTCCAACCTGCGCCAGGCGGCCAGCAGCAAGGCTGCTGCCCTAGAGCGGCGTCTGCGGGAGCAGGTGACGGAGACGCTGCAGCTGCAGGCCAGGTGGGCGCCCCTCGGGCAGGCGGGGGGGGTACAGCAGCTACAGGCCAGGTGGGTGCCCCTCGGGCAGGCGGGGGTTGGGGTGGGAGACACTGCAGCCGCAGGCCAGGTGGGTGCCCCTCGGGCAGGTGACGGAGACGCTGCAGCTACAGGCCAGGTGGGCGCCCCTCGGGCAGGCGGGGGTGGGGTACAGCAGCCGCAGGCCAGGTGGGTGCCCCTCGGGCAGGCGGGGGTGGGGGTGCAGCAGCTGCAGGCCAGGTGGGTGCCCCTCGGGCAGGCGGGGGTGGGGTACAGCAGCCGCAGGCCAGGTGGGTGCCCCTCGGGCAGGCGGGGGTGGGGGTGCAGCAGCTGCAGGCCAGGTGGGTGCCCCTCGGGCAGGCGGGGGTGGGGGTGGGAGACACTGCAGCTGCAGACCAGGTAGGCGCCCCTCGGGCAGGTGGGGGTGGGGGCGGGAGACGCTGCAGCCGCAGGCCAGGTGGGCGCCCCTCGGGCAGGTGGGGGTGCAGCAGCTGCAGGCCAGGTGGGCGCCCCTCGGGCAGGCGGGGGGGGGGTACAGCAGCCGCAGGCCAGGTGGGTGCCCCTCGGGCAGGCGGGGGTGGAGGTGGGAGACACTGCAGCTGCAGACCAGGTAGGCGCCCCTCGGGCAGGTGGGGGTTGGGGTGGGAGACACTGCAGCTACAGGCCAGGTGGGCGCCCCTCGGGCAGGCGGGGGTGGGGTACAGCAGCTTCAGGCCAGGTGGGCGCCCCTCGGGCAGGTGGGGGTGGGGGTGCAGCAGCTGCAGGCCAGGTGAGCGCCCCTCGGGCAGGTGGGGGTACAGCAGCTACAGGCCAGGTGGGCGCCCCTCGGGCAGGTGGGGGTGGGGGTACAGCAGCTACAGGCCAGGTGGGCACCCCTCGGGCAGGCAGGTGGGGTACAGCAGCCGCAGGCCAGGTGGGCGCCCCTCGGGCAGGCGGGGGGGAGTACAGCAGCTACAGGCCAGGTGGGTGCCCCTCGGGCAGGCAGGGGTGGGGGTGCAGCAGCTGCAGGCCAGGTGGGTGCCCCTCGGGCAGGCGGGGGTGGGGGTACAGCAGCTACAGGCCAGGTGGGCGCCCCTCGGGCAGGCGGGGGGGGGGGTACAGCAGCCGCAGGCCAGGTGGGTGCCCCTCGGGCAGGCAGGGGTGGGGGTGCAGCAGCCGCAGGCCAGGTGGGTGCCCCTCGGGCAGGCAGGGGTGGGGGTGCAGCAGCTGCAGGCCAGGTGGGTGCCCCTCGCGCAGGCGGGGGTGGGGGTACAGCAGCTACAGGCCAGGTGGGCGCCCCTCGGGCAGGTGGGGGTGCAGCAGCTGCAGGCCAGGTGGGCGCCCCTCGGGCAGGCGGGGGGGGGGGTACAGCAGCCGCAGGCCAGGTGGGCGCCCCTCGGGCAGGCGGGGGTGGGGGTACAGCAGCTGCAGGCCAGGTGGGCGCCCCTCGGGCAGGTGGGGGTGCAGCAGCTGCAGGCCAGGTGGGCGCCCCTCGGGCAGGCGGGGGGGGTACAGCAGCCGCAGGCCAGGTGGGTGCCCCTCGCGCAGGCGGGGGTGGGGGTGCAGCAGCTGCAGGCCAGGTGGGTGCCCCTCGGGCAGGCGGGGTTGGGGTGCAGCAGCTGCAGGCCAGGTGGGTGCCCCTCGGGCAGGTGGGGGTGGGGTACAGCAGCTGCAGGCCAGGTGGGCGCCCCTCGGGCAGGTGGGGGTGGGGTACAGCAGCTACAGGCCAGGTGGGCGCCCCTCGGGCAGGTGGGGGTGGGGGTGCAGCAGCTGCAGGCCAGGTGGGTGCCCCTCGGGCAGGCGGGGTGGGGGTACAGCAGCTGCAGGCCAGGTGGGCGCCCCTCGGGCAGGTGGGGGTGGGGTACAGCAGCTGCAGGCCAGGTGGGCGCCCCTCGGGCAGGTGGGGGTGCAGCAGCTACAGGCCAGGTGGGTGCCCCTCGGGCAGGTGGGGGTGGGGTACAGCAGCTACAGGCCAGGTGGGCGCCCCTCGGGCAGGTGGGGGTGGGGTACAGCAGCTGCAGGCCAGGTGGGCGCCCCTCGGGCAGGTGGGGGTGGGGTACAGCAGCTGCAGGCCAGGTGGGTGCCCCTCGGGCAGGTGGGGGTGGGGGTGCAGCAGCTACAGGCCAGGTGGGTGCCCCTCGGGCAGGTGGGGGGGGTACAGCAGCTACAGGCCAGGTGGGCGCCCCTCGGGCAGGTGGGGGTGGGGGTGCAGCAGCTACAGGCCAGGTGGGTGCCCCTCGGGCAGGCGGGGGTGGGGGTGCAGCAGCTGCAGGCCAGGTGGGCACCCCTCGGGCAGGTGGGGGTGGGGTACAGCAGCTACAGGCCAGGTGGGCGCCCCTCGGGCAGGTGGGGGTGGGGGTACAGCAGCTACAGGCCAGGTGGGCGCCCCTCGGGCAGGTGGGGGTGGGGTACAGCAGCTACAGGCCAGGTGGGTGCCCCTCGGGCAGGCGGGGGTGGGGGTGCAGCAGCTGCAGGCCAGGTGTGCGCCCCTCGGGCAGGCGGGGGTGGGGGTGCAGCAGCTACAGGCCAGGTGGGCGCCCCTCGGGCAGGCGAGGGTGGGGGTGGGGTGCAGCAGCTTTTGGCCAGGTGGGCGCCCCTCGGGCAGGTGGGGGTGGGGGTGCAGCAGCTTTTGGCCAGGTTGGCGCCCCTCGGGCAGGTGGGGGTGGGGGTACAGCAGCTACAGGCCAGGTGGGCGCCCCTCGGGCAGGTGGGGGTGGGGTACAGCAGCTGCAGGCCAGGTGGGCGTCCCTCGGGCAGGTGGGGGTGGGGGTACAGCAGCTGCAGGCCAGGTGGGCGTCCCTCGGGCAGGCGGGGGTGGGGGTGCAGCAGCTGCAGGCCAGGTGGGCGCCCCTCGGGCAGGTGGGGGGGTACAGCAGCTGCAGGCCAGGTGGGCGCCCCTCGGGCAGGCGGGGGTGGGGGTGCAGCAGCTGCAGGCCAGGTGGGCGCCCCTCGGGCAGGTGGGGGGGGTCACACACAGCTCCATGAGGTCTCATCCCTGTGCCCAGCACGGGTGCTGCCTGTATGCAATGTCTGGCACCAGTGTGGGACACATGCCACCCAAGACCACCGTCCCTCCCATCTGTGGCTACTGCCCATCTGTGGCCACTGTCCTGTCTAACCACTGTCCACCTGTGACTGCTGTCCACCTGTGACCACTGTCCTGTGTGACCACTGTGCTACTCTGGCCACTGTCCTGTCTAACCACTGTCCACCTGTGACCACTGTCCTGTGTGACGATGTCTGGCTTGAGGCCACTGTCCATCTGTAGCACTGTCCATCCATGGCCACTGTCTTGTCTGACCACTGTCTGTCCGTGGCCACTCTCCCACAGGCTGCAGAAGTGCCCCAGGGCCGGCGGCCGGCTCTCCTGGGCAGGCTGAGGGTGCCCGGGCACTGACTTCTCCCAGGAGGGAACTCTCCCAGGGCAGCGGCCGGGGTCATAGTGGGCATTCACTGTGGACGCTGGGGATGGGGAGAGGCAGCGTCCCAGAAGCCCCCAACT
Organism: Lepus europaeus; assembly: GCF_033115175.1. NCBI lineage: Eukaryota > Metazoa > Chordata > Mammalia > Lagomorpha > Leporidae > Lepus > Lepus europaeus. The sequence goes on from NC_084827.1 coordinate 183,267,576, forward strand.
CTGCGTGGGGCTCCGTGGGCCTCACGGGGTGTGTGGGAGGCTCTGGACACCTCCAGGCTACTCCAAAAGGTGGGGCCGCTGCTCCCCGGGAAGGCCCCGCCCTGCTGGCCATGGGGCCAACACCACAGACCCCCAAGACTTGGCCACAGACCCCTGCCAGGCCTCCAGGTGCCAGCCCTCACACCTGCAGGGGCCCGGAGGTGTCAAACACAGCTCACCCAGGGCCTGGGCGGTGCCTACAGCGGGGTGGGGCAGGGACCTGGAAGAATTACCTTCCCCTAGATGCACCACTGTGGACAGCGTCCCGGCACAGGGACCACCGGGGAGCTGGGTGGGGCTGGGCGATGCACTCCTGACACGGGCAGAGCAGGGCCTCTGGAGCCGCTCAGCCCAGCCCCCACCCTGACTTTCCCCAGACTCCAGGAGCAGACACTGCTGGTGGAGGAGCTCAGGAACCAGGTGGGGAAGCCCCGCGGAGCTGCCCTCCTAGGGGACGTCCAGACACGGGGGGGCGGGCCTCTGTCCCAGCCCAGCACCCACACTCTGTCACAGCCCAGCACCCGCGCCCTGTGTCACAGCCCAGCACCTGCCTGGCAGAGTTGCCCTCCTAGGGGACGTCCAGACACCGGGGGGGGGGGGGGGGGTCCTCTGTCACAGCCCAGCACCTGCCTGGCAGAGCTGCCCTCCTAGGGGACGTCCAGACACCGGGGCGGGGGGGCCCTCTGTCACAGCCCAGCACTGGAATCCTGTGTCATAGCCCCACACCCGCGCCCTGTGTCAGAGCCCAGCACCTGCGCCCTGTGTCAGAGCCCAGCACCTGCATCCTGTGTCACGGCCCAGCACCCACACTCTGTGTCACAGCCCAGCACCTGCCTGGCAGAGCTGCCCTCCAAGGGGACACCCAGACGCCGGGGGTGGGGCCAGGAGTGGGTGGGGTCTGGGAGCGGGGATGTGTGGGGGTGGGGGCTGGGGTGCAGTGCATGGCAGGGATGGTGCTGGGACAGGGGGTGTGGTGGTAGTGGGGTGCGTGGCAGGGTTGGGGCTGGGAGGGGGTGTGGCGGGGGTTCAGTGCATGGCAATTGTGGGGCTCAGAGCAGGGGTGTGTTGCAGGGGGGTTTCCATGCCTCACTGAGCAACCTCCTGGCCGAAGGTGTCCTGGCACAACGGAGGCCAGCAGGCCTGGGACAAACCCAGGGCCCTGTCTTCTGTCCTTGGGTGGCCAAGGTGGGGAAGGAGCGTCAGGAGGGGCGGGAAGGTCTCGATTCCCCTGTCTGCACCCCAAAGGTGGCCCAGGCGGACGTTGGATGCCTGGATCTGGCCTGGAGCAGAGTGGGGGCCACGGAGGCCCAGAGCCCATCCAGGGCCCTGCCAGGGGCCACGGCTCCCCTCCCGGGGCCATCCCGCCTCAGGCCCAGGACTCTGCCCTGCAGGCTGTGCCACCGGCAGGGCCGAGGGGAAGTGGGCAGCCAAGGTCCCTGGGCACACCAGAGGGGGTGGAGCCAGAGGCCCCCACAGGGCACAGCTTGCCCAGGTGACCGACCACTGGGTCTCCACGGGGCCTGGCTCCAGCCCTCCCTGGCTCTCCCTGGGGGAGTCGGGGTCTGGCTGGCTGCTAGGGGGCTGACCTCGCACCCTGACCCTGAGCAGGAGCTGCCGGGGGCGGCCATGGCCGGGCTCGGGGAGCAGCCGTCTGAGAGCCGGCGAGAGCTGCGGGCCTCGCGGAAGCACCTGACTGAGCAGGCGCACGAGGGCCAGGACCTGCTGGCCCCGGGAAGGTGACCAGCCGGGCGGGGCGGGGCTAGGAACACCCACTGGACCCAGGCACATCCACCGAGGCCCCGTCAGTGTGCCACCCCAACCCCGCCGTGTGCTCCCCTGGGGGCCTCGGGGGCCTTGGGGGCAGCCCCAGCTCACGGCCACCTGGTGCTCAGCCAGGGGCGCCCGCGGCAGCCGCAAGAAGTCTCGGGACTCAGGAAGGAGCTGGCGCGGGCACAGCTGCAGAGGGCGGCCCTGGAGCGCGAGTGCGCAGGCCTGCGGCAGGCCCTAGACCGGGTAGGCGCCCACAGGCCCCCACCCCCGCCCTGAGCGCCCCGGAACCCTCGCTGGGCCGCGTCTCTTCTCTTCTCGGGGGTCCCTCAACCCCGTCCTGCCCGGTTCTCGCGAGCTGCCCCCGGGGAATCAGAAAGGCCCTCCCGGGGTCCCCACTGATGGTGACCTCTGCCCCCAGGCCAAGTCCAACAACGCAGACCTGGAGCTGCTCGTCCTGCGGCTCAAGTCGGAGGGCGCGGACCAGAGGGACTCCCTGGCCAGCATGGCTGCCCTGCTGGACGGGCTGGCCAGGGACAAGGGCGCCCTCAACCGCCTGGTACTCCAGGTGAGGCCTGGCCTGGCAGGGCGGAGCCCTGGTGGGGCGGGGCCTCTGGGTGAGGCGGGGCCTGGCAGGGCGGGGCCTAGCAGGGTGGGGCCTGGTGGGGCGGGGCCTCCTGGTGGGACATGGCCTGGCCTCTGGGTGAGGCAGAGCCTGGGCCTCTCGGTTAGGTGGGGGCGGGAGGGGACGGGACCTCCAGGTGATGGGGCAGGCTGGGTGGCCAGGTGGGGCACGCAGAGCCTCCGTTCCATGGCGGCTGTGGGACTGCGTCCTTCCACTCATGCCCCAGGCCCCTCCCGCCCTGGGTGAGAGCAGGTGTGGGGGAGCCCAGGCCTTCTCAGGGAGATCAGTGCCCCCCGCGGGAGGCCTGGGCCTGGGCCCCTGAACACTGAGGTGCCTGGAGGCTGGAGCAGACCCCCCTGCCCACCTGTCGCAGCTGGAGCAGGAGCGGGACCGGCTGCAGGAGCAGCGGAAGGCGCTGGAGCAGGAGCGGGCAGACGCTGGGGAGCAGCTGGCGCGGGCGGAGCAGCAGCTGGCGAGTGAGCGGGAGGCACGGAGAGCCGTGCAGCAGGCCTGCGCGCACCTGCAGGGCCAGGTGGACCAGGTGTGCACGGGCGCTTCCCTGCCAGGCCGCCGGCTTCACTTGCGGGTGGGGCAGCGGCTCCAGTCCACGGCCCAGGGCTTTGAGCTCCTGCCCCGCCCAGCACGGCCTGCGTCCCCACCTCTGTAGTGTAGGTAGCAGTGATGGAGAGGAAGTGGGGCGCATGGGGGTCTCCCCATCCTGCCAGTGTGTCCGTGCAGACGCCCTGACCCTGCTGGGCCAACGCAGCGCCACGTTTAGCACAGCACCAGCTTCATTGGGCCTTTTGGGTTTTTTTCCCCCAAGATTGATTTATTTATCTGAAAGGCAAGAGTTACAGAGAGAGATCTTCCATCCCCTGGTTCACTCCCCAGATGGCTGCAGCAGCCAGGCTGGCCCGGAAGGAAGCCAGGAACTCGGAGCTGCATCCGGGTCTCCCATGTGGGTGCAGGGCCCAAGCACCTGGGCCGTCTTCCGCTACCTCCCCAGGCCACAGCAGGGAGCTGGACTGGAAGTGGAGCAGCCGGGACCTGAACCGGCACCCACGTGGGGAGCCAGGGTCTGTGCCCCTACTTTGGTCTTTCCCTTGTTTGTGGAAGTGTGATTGACAGTCCCAGGGGCGCTGACACCCTGTGACCTGTGCCCCAGCCCCCTGCCTCCCCGTCACCCCCAGCCTGTTCCAGCAGCCGGCAGCTCTGCTTGTCCGGGGCAAGGGGACACGTGGGTCATTCCTGGCTCCGGGCTACAACGCCCGGGCACAGGTGTGTGGTGAGCCCTGTGAGTCCCTGCTTGTTGTCCCCCAGGTCGCTGCCTTGCCACAGAGTTTAGAACCAGGGACTCACCGCCCAGCCCCTCCCTGCCACAAAAGCCTGTGACCAGAAGCCGGCCAGGGCTGTGTGAGTCTGTGGATGGGCGTGGGGAGGCGGCGAGGGCGGCCCTGGCCTTCCGTCCTCGCTCGAGCTGGCCTCGGGTTTGACCCCAGGTCGCGTTGCTGCCTTGAGCTCACATTCCTGCTTCTCGTTACTGAGGAGGGAAACCCAGCCTCACTGGTGGATTCGTCTCATGCCAGCAGGTGAAGGGCGGAGGTCTGGTCCAATCGTGGGGCCCAGGAGGGGGGCTGCGGCCCCGCCCTCCACTCCCTGGCTCACCGTGGGTCCCTTGTCCTGCTGACCACCCCACACCAGGCTGCAGACCGGGGCTGCCCTGTCTTGCACCATCAGACACCAGGCCGGCCCTATCTGGGGCTGTGCGCGTGCAGAGCTGGGAGCTCACGCAAACCCGCCTTCCCACGTAGCCACCTCAGGTGTTGTTTTACCAACAAACGTGCAGTGGGTTCCAGTTCTGCACCTGTTGGGACAGTCGCCGTTGCTGTCCTTATGAGACGTGGTCACTTTGGGGGCTGTTGGGCCCACGGCCCAGTCAGGGCTTCTCTGAGATGAACTCCACGTGGTCACCGGGTTGAGATCCATTTCATAGTTTTTATTCAATCTGTGACGTCTTGTCAGGGATTTTTGCATGAATCCCATGAGGGGTGCCAGTCTGTGATCTTCCTGTAAAGTCCTCGCCAGGTTCAGGATCTGACAGGTTCCACCTGTGATGACTCCTGTCCATCACGTACTCTGTCACAACCCCCATCATGTCTCCCTGTCCGTCGCGTTCCCCCATCCTTGCATCCCCCTGTCCTCCACGTCCCCCCGTCCATCGTGTCTCCCCATCCATCACATCTCCCCATCTGTCACATCTCCCTGTCCCTTGCGTCTCTGCACCTGCCGTCCTCTCTTCTCCTTGAGACCCAGTCTGAATGCATCCTTTTGTCTGCCTTCCAGATCCCAAGTCCTCTCTTCAGCCGCGTCACATTTCCTGTCACAATCTCGTCACATCTCCCTGTCCGTCACATCTCCCTGTCCGTCACGTCTCCCCGTCCGTCACGTCCCCCTGTCTGTCATGTCTCCCTGTCTCACATCTCCCTGTCTGTCATGTCCCCCTGTCCACCACGTCCCCCCACCCACCATGTCTCCCTGTCCATCATGTCTTCTGGTCCATCTTGTCTCCCTGTCCATCGCGCCTCACTGTCCGTCACATCTCCCTGTCTGTCACGTCTCCCTCTCTGTCGTGCTTCCGTGTCCATGGCGTCTCCCCATCTGTCACGTCTCCCTGTCCCTTGCGTCTCTGCACCTGCCGTCCTCTCTTCTCCTCGAGACCCAGTCTGAATGCATCCTTTTGTCTGCCTTCCAGATTGTGAGTCCTCTCTTCAGCTGTGTCTGTTCTGCTACTGAAGCCACCCAGTAACTCATTGCTTTTGTGCTTCTATGTCCAGTTCCACCTTTAGTTCTGCCTCTTCTCGAACATGTCGGTCAGCTGTTTTAAATTCTGTATCTGATGCCAGTATCGCAGGGGTGGCCGTGTCTGCCCTGTGCTCCTGTCTCCCCTCACTCCTGGCCATGCTGACGAGCAGTCACCCCGCGTGAGAAGTGCAGGAGTGACACGAGGGTCCTGCCACGCCCCTCTGCCAGGGACGGCTTCCCAGTGACCCAGCCAGGGACCGAGGGCCCACAGTGAGCTCCAGGTCTCCTGAGGGGACACCTCTCTGTGACCCCCAAGTACGCTCATCACCTTCTGCAAAGAGAACCTGACTCCTGGGCCACTGGTCAGGCATCTGCCCTGGTGGCTTGGCTTCCAGTGTGCCTGAGGCCACGGCACTGCCAGGGCCCACCCTGGAGTCTCAGGTCCTTGGCTTGGAGAGGGGATGCCCATGAAGTGGCTTCACATGGACGTCCGGGCCGCTCCCTCCCCAGTGTGGCCCACACAGATGTCCGTGACACATTCCGTCCAGATCCTGGTGCAGACTCATTGTGACTGCACATCTGTGACTTTGGCCGCCAAGGCTGTGGGATGCTGGGGTCCCCTCAGGCCGGCTGTTGGCCCCACCTCTGCGTGCCCAGCGTGATCGGATGGGAGCAGTTGTAGCTCTGCAGGGTCCACGGTCACCTCCTGGCCGCTCTGCATGGAGTCGCTTCTTTCCCCTCACTCTGCCCACTGTCCCCTCCCGGCCTCCCCAGGTCACTTGCAAGAAGCAGGCCCTGGAGGAGCGGCTGGCGCAGAGCCTGCAGGCACAGGAGGCCCAGCTGGACACCCTGCGGCAGGCCCTGAGGGAGAAGGACGCCCTGTCTGAGCAGCAGGCCCAGCTGCTGGCCGGCCAGGAGGCCCTGAAGAGGCAGGGCCAGCTCACAGCAGAGATGGCCGCGGATCTCAGGTAGCTCTGGCCTGGGGTCAGTGAGGTGGGGCTGGGGGCCTCTGGGAGCCATGGTGTGGCTCAGCAGGGGGTGGCACTGGGGGGGGGGGGTGAGGAAGGGGCCATCCCAGTGCCCTTGGGGTTGGGGTGCACCCAGGAGGGGGGCGCCCAGTGGGAGCGCAAGGAAAGATGTGCCAAGTGGAGCGGAAACCCAGCTGGCCCCGAGGGAGGGTGCGGCCACCTCAAGCTCAGGTTGAAACTGGCCTCAGGCAAGGCTGGGTCCAGGCGCTCCCTGCCCTGGTGTTCAGTGACCACCCAGACTCCTCTCCCTTCTCCCCACAAGGCCCAAGCCCCCACCATCAGCCATCTTGTGCCCCAGGCTTTTCTGAACAATCCCAGGAGCCAGGGGCTGGGCTCTGACAGCCAGGCCTGGGTCTCATGCCCAGCCCTCGAGTCGGGGGCAGGGTTGCCCCAGGGAGCCATGGGCTGGGTGGGGAGCAGGGTCCCAAGGATGGCGAGGGGATGGACCCCCACGCCGCCCATGGTCTCTGCTCCTCGAGGCCCTTGGGAGCCATCAAGCACTTTTGTAAGAAGACTTCCTGCTGGAACTGCAGAATCCGGGGGACAGGAGAGACCCCGGAACCTCAGGTCCTCCGCTTCGCCCCAGGAATGCTCTGCAGAGCTCAGAGCAGAAGCTGAAGGGAAGCTGCCCGAGTGGTGGGGTCCCAGGCCCCACCCATGTGTCCTCCTGGGCCGGGGGGCTCAGAGGACCAGGTGGGGCCCCTCCCTGCAGCCCCTGCTGTCCAGGACACAGGCCCTGGTCCAAGTCCTCCTGAGCCCAGTGTCCTGTCCTGGCTGGAGCTCCACGCGGCATGCCCGCCTGAGGCCCTGGCAGCTCAACAGTGGCCGGCACGCTAGGGGTCTCCGGGAGCGGCAGCACATGGCCTTCAGTGGCCATAGGGGGTGGACTCCCATCTCCTAGAGGAGGCCAGGCGGGTGTCTGGGGGAGGGGGCTCCAGGTGGATGCGAGGGGAGGGTTTTCCGTGCAGCACTGGGAGGAGCATCCAGGACAGGGCGTCCTTGTAGATGCACGGAGGGGGGGACTCATGGGGTGCTTATGAGTGCAGAGGCGGGAATAGGGGGCTGGGCACCATGTGGCTGGCAGGGGGTGAGGTTCCTAAGGGGGTCCCAGAGGACCCTGCTGCAAACACCTGGGAGCCCTGGAAGGCGCTGACGAGGCAGCAGCAGGTGCAGAGAGGTGGGGCCGAGGCTGACCACAGCGCACGGGCATGCCTGCCTGGGTGGGGCCAAGGCTGACCACAGCGCACGGGCACATCTGCCTGGGTGGTAGACTGGCTGGGGGTGCGGGCGGGCAGTTGTTTGAGGCTCGGGCGTGTTCGTGTGCGCTGCTTGTTTTCCTGCTGTACCCATACCCAGCGCCGGATGGAGCAAAACACCCATGAAGAGGATGCAAGGTGCAGGACGCAGAGGTCAGAGTGCAGAGGTCAGAGTGCAGGGTATAGAGTGCAGAGGTCAGAGTGCAGTGTGCAGAGGTCAGAGTGCAGCCAGGGCAGCTGCTGCCTGTGAAGCCAGGGCTCCCTCCCACCCTGCCACAAACAGCCTGGTGTGAGCTGCTGTGTCCGGCTGGAGTGCTGGCTCAGCCGCGGAGTCAGTGCCCCTGGCAGCTACCTTAGAGGGCAGCAGAGCGGGGAGCAGTTTCCTTGTCCTGTGGACGCCACGGCCTCCCCTTCACTGTCCCATATGGCGTCTCGGCTGGGTCCAGTGGCGCCCTGGGTCATGCACACTGCTGGTGCCTTGTGCGGCTGCAGAACTGATGCCGGGAGCAGAAGTGCCGGATCTGGACACGCTGCTCTGTGGGTTCTGCCAGGCCGATGTGTGGTGGACCAAGCGTGGTGTGTGCCGGTGAGGCTCGGCAAGGCACCAGGTTCCGTGGCTCCTTGCAAACCGCAGACGTGGTTCTCAGGCTGACTCTCTGTGGCTGATTGGCAGGAGCTTTGTGCGGGGACCGGAGATTGGTCTCTGTCTTCTCTGCCTGCAGGGACCCTGGTGCCTGCAGAGCCCTGGCCTCTGTCATCTCCCGGCTTCCCCACAGACGCATTCTCCCCGCCGAGCTGTTTTCTTGGGACTCGTCTGGCTCCTGACTCCCCCTGAAACGCACTCTCGTGTGGCGTCCGGCTCATTTCTGGAGACACAGACTGAAACGCCCGATTGATTCCCGACTCCCTGCAGGGCCGAGAGGGACTCTCTGGAGAGCAGCCTCTTCGGGGCCCAACAGCTGGCGGCGCGGCTGCAGGCTGAGCAGGAGCAGCTGGCGGGAGAGGCCCAGCGCGCCCGGCTGCACCAGCAGACCCTGCAAGGTGCTCCCCAGGCGCCCCTCCCCTCCCCCAGTGGGGCTCGGCCCCCAGGTGTCCAGATGTGCCACCTCCAGAGGGGCCCAGAGCTGCTGCGATGGAGGGGGCGGGGCCACCCCTGTTCGTGCCGTGGCCGCAGGCTAGTGGGGGGTGGCCCCTGCGCTCTCTACCTGCCCTGAGCTGGGTGCAGGCTCACTCAGGGGAGCTCCCTATGGCCTGTCCCTCACACACCTGTGCTTCCCAGAGGAGCTGGAGCAGCTGAAGAGGCACTGGGCGCTCCAGGAGACGCGGCTGCGGTGGGACCTGGAGCAGCTGCAGAGGCCGAAGGTCAGAGAGCAGCCCCAGGGGGAGGAGCCCCGAGGCCCACTCACATCCTGCCCTCCGGGAGGCCTCGTGGAGCGCAGCAGGTGTAGGGGGCAGAACAGCCGGGCCTGGGTGTTGGCTCCCGGCGTCTGAGCTGGCCCCCGGGTCACAGTCACAGCCCTGTCACTCAGGGTGCACGGCGGGCACTCAGGACAAGTTCAGGAAGCACTGGACACCTGTGGAGACCCAGGGAGGCCATTCCCAGCTCCCTGTGGGGCCGACAGGGGGGAGGCAGCTGCTGGACCGAACGGCCCCTGGGACCTGCAGGCCCTGGACCCCTGTGGGCACCTGCTGCTCTGTTGCTGCCCTGACCTCAGCGCCTGTCCCTTTGCCTCGGCCCAGGAGACCCTGAGTCTGTCCCTGGCAGAGAAGGAGGTGGCCCCACGCCGGCTGCAGCAGTGGGTGGCTCTGCAGGAGCAGGTGCAGAGCGCCAGGCAGGGGCGGGGCGAGGGCCACCGCCGGCTGCAGCAGCAGACACAGCAGGTGACCGCAGGCCACAGCCCTCCCCACCTCCCCGCTTTCCCTGGGACCGGCCCAGGCAGGTGCAGCCCCTCCAAGTACTGCTGGGGCAGCTGTGCACTTACAGCACCCATGTGCCTATCCGTGCAATCGACTGTCCCCCCATTCCCTCATCGTCTGCTCACTTGGGCGTCCACACTTCCTTCCAAACACCCAGCTGTTCACTCAGGTTCACCGCCATCCCACCACATACCCAGTTGTCCCCCCACGCACCTGTCCACCCACCCACACACTTACCCATCATGCACCTGTCCACCCACACAACTACCCATCATGCACCTGTCCACCCACCCACATGACTACCCATGATGTACCTGTCCACCCACATAACTACCCATCATGCACCTGTCCACTCACCCACATGACTACCCATGATGCACCTGTCCACCCACCCACATGACTACCCATGATGCACCTGTCCATCCACACAACTACCCATCATGCACCTGTCCACTCCCCACACGACTACCTATCATGCACCTGTCCACACACACATACCCATCATGCACCTGTCTACCCACCCACATACTTACCATGCACCTGTCCACACACACAACTATCCATGATGCACCTGTCCACTCCCCCACACGACTACCCATCATGCACCTGTCCACCCACACACCTACCCATCACACACCTGTCCACCATACACATGACTACCCATCATGCACCTGTCCACCCCTCCATCACTAACCCAAACGCTGTCCATTTATCCACGCACTTGACCTTCTGCCGACACCCCCAGCTCCCTCCCTCCACTGCCTGAAACACCATCTTTCTTCTACCACTGACTCCATGCCTGTCCTTGAGTCTGACCCTCCGTGCAGCTGTCAATCACCTTCTGTCCCCCACACACCTGAGCACCCTGACCCCAGCCCCCACACCTGAGTACCCTGACCCCAGCCCCCACACACCTGAGCACCCTGACCCCTCCCCCACACCTGAGCACCCTGAGCCCAGCCCCCACACCTGAGCACCCTGAGCCCAGCCCCCACACCTGAGCACCCTGACCCCAGCCCCCACACACCTGAGCACCCTGACCCCTCCCCCACATACCTGAGCACCCTGACCCCTCCCCCACACCTGAGCACCCTGACCCCTCCCCACACACCTGAGCACCCTGACCCCAGCCCCCCACACACACACCTGAGCACCCTGACCCCAGCCCCCCCACACCTGAGCACCCTGACCCCAGCCCACACACCTGAGCACCCTGACCCCTCCCCCACACACCTGAGCACCCTGACCCCTCCCCCCACACCTGAGCACCCTGACCCCAGCCTCCACACCTGAGCACCCTGACCCCTCCCCACACACCTGAGCACCCTGAGCCCAGCCCCCACACCTGAGCACCCTGACCCCCCCCACACACACACACCTGAGCACCCTGACCCCAGCCCCCCCACACCTGAGCACCCTGACCCCTCCCCCACACACCTGAGCACCCTGACCCCTCCCCCCACACCTGAGCACCCTGACCCCAGCCCCCACACCTGAGCACCCTGACCCCTCCCCACACACCTGAGCACCCTGACCCCTCCCCCCACACCTGAGCACCCTGACCCCAGCCCCCACACCTGAGCACCCTGACCCCTCCCCACACACCTGAGCACCCTGACCCCACCCCACACACCTGAGCACCCTGACCCCACCCCACACACCTGAGCACCCTGACCCCAGCCCCCCCCACACACACCTGAACACCCTGACCCCAGCCCCCACACCTGAGCACCCTGACCCCTCCCCACACACCTGAGCACCCTGAGCCCAGCCCCCACACCTGAGCACCCTGACCCCAGCCCCCCACACACACATCTGAGCACCCTGAGCCCAGCCCCCACACCTGAGCACCCTGACCCCTCCCCCCACACCTGAGCACCCTGACCCCAGCCTCCACACCTGAGCACCCTGACCCCTCCCCCCACACCTGAGCACCCTGACCCCAGCCTCCACACCTGAGCACCCTGACCCCTCCCCACACACCTGAGCACCCTGAGCCCAGCCCCCACACCTGAGCACTCCACTGGGCCTGGCCCCTTCCTCCAGCCCCCCTGCTCTCCCACAAGCCCCCTGCCTCCACACTCAGGCCCTGTCTCTGAGCGAGGCTGAGAAGCACCTGCTGAGCAAGGAGCTGTCCAGGGCCACACGGGAGCTGGAGCAGGTACGGCAGGAGGCCCAGAGCCGGCAGGAGCAAGCCGAGGTGAGTACCGGTGCCCGCCAGGCAGGCGCACAGCCAACCGTGCTGGCAGCCCTCAGAGGGACCCCTTCTGCCTAGCCCCCGCCAGCACCCCCTGCCTGAGCCGCAGTCCCCCCAGGCATCCCCAGGGGACGCTGCCTTCAATGGGGACCCCACCTGCTGGTCCCTCCTGCCTCACCTGGGGCCACTCACCTGCGGCAGGTGTGTGCAAGGGAGTGGGGCCCCTCGCAGCCCCACTGCCACAAGCCTCGCCTGCCTGTGACTTGAGCCCACTACGGAAGAAGCCACGGCGGCCGGTGTGGTGCCAGGGCCAGTCCTCGGCCAGAGAGGTCATGAGGTGGCCACAAGGTCCCCCGGTTGCCAGCTGTCCATACAGACAGCTGCAGGCAGCTTGCGGGGCCACCTGGGACCCCGACTCCTTGTCTGGGGCCTGCGTGCAGGAGCTGAGCAGGCTGGGGGTCCTTGCTGCTGCCCCTGGCGGAACAGCCTGGGCCTTCCAGGACCCAGAAGCCTCACGTACCAAGAGGTGCAGGGCCTGGGTGTGGGGGCTCCAGGGTGTGGAGGCAGTGGGGGCCTGGGCATGGGGGCTCCAGGCTCCACGCACGGGGAGGAGGTGGCCAGGGCCCAGCATAGAGGGAAGCGGCCATTGGCCCCAAGGGACTGATGGGAGCTGACCCAGAGCAGACATGGGGTGGGGTGCACGAGGCTGATTGGGAGCAGCCCCCAGGCATTGGGGGCCACAGCTCCCCCCGACCCTGTGTGTGTGCAGGCAGGGACAGGGTGAGGCTGGGCCCCGCCCCAGCTCCATCCACACTTCTCTGGCCACCTGTGCCTGCCCTGAGCCCCCCTACCTTGCCCTCAGAAGCTCGCCGGCCCATGCTTAGCTCAGGGACACCTCCACCCTGGCCTGGCAGGATGCATCGGGGAGGGGGTCAGTGGCCGGAACCACCCGGGGGCCGGGGGCGGGAGCAGGCCACCCCCAGGGCGCTGCGTTGCAGCTGTAGTCGGGGGCCCCAGGAGCCTTGTCCCAGAGCTGCTCCCACTCCTGCAGCCCCCAGCTGTGCACGCGCCCTCTGCCCAGGGGGCCAGGACCGAGCTCAGCAGGGGTGGTGACTCAGCCCCTCCTCCCTGCCCATCCCTGGCCCGGCTGCCACCTGGGCCTTGGGAGACCCTGGGAGCCGACACCGCACACTAAGGGGTCTCAGAGCCAGCGCTGGCCGCCAGCCGGCCTCCTCAGGGTGCTCCTTGGAGGGCGCCTGTGCCACCTCAGCTCTGACCGTGGAAATTAAAACTCGCTGAGGGGAGGGCACAGAGCCACTCTTGTCCATGCCACAGCAAGCCTGGGTCCCCTCTGCCTCTGGGGGCCCGGGGCTCCACACAGCTGCGGGCAGAGGACCCCTGCCCCCTGCAGTGCCAGGAATAGCGCACTCAGGGGAAGCGCCGGGCGGCGTGGCCACGGCACTGCAGGGCGGCCAAGGCGTGGCCCAGGCAGTGGATGCCCCCGAGGCCCACCTGCCTGTCTGACAGTCCCAGAGACCAGGAGGCCAGGGGCTTGGCCGGCCAGCAGGGCCCAGCGGTCTTCGCCCCACGCTGGTTGTAGGCGCCGCCCTGTGCTCACCGTGGCAGGACCTCCGGCCTCCCAGGGTACCTCTCCTGTGCCCAGCAAGCCAGCTGGGGGCTCCTGAGGGCCAAGTCAAGGCCTCTCTCACAAACCAAGAGGCCACCAGCTGAGATGGCAGGCAGGAGAGGAGCAGGCGTGTAAATCCACGACTGGACCCTGTCTGGGGTCCTAGGGCTCAGAGCCCCCAGCCCCTCCCTCACCCTCCACCCCACCCCATCCCCGGCACGGGTGACGTGGCTGGGGCCAACAGGCTGACCAGGCCGCAGGCTGGGCCCCAGGACTGCGGGGGGCTGTGCAGGTCACCCTGGGCTCACTGCTTCCCAGGCCGCTGCCAGCCACGCGACGCGGGAGCTGAGGGCCCTGCAGGCCCAGCTGGAGGACGCCGTCTCTGCCCGCCACAGAGAGGCCACGGAGCGAAGCGATCTGGGCAGAGAGGTGAGAGTGGAACCAGGGCCGGGGACAGCTGCGTCCCCCACACCAGCTGTCACCTGACAGGAACACCCACTGGCCCAGCCCCCGCCTTGGCAGCACCAAGGCTTTGAGTAGGGGAAGGAGGTGTCGTGTCTGAACCCGCAGCCATGAACTTGGCCGTGGGCTGCGTGTGGGCCCCCGGCCGGGCTCCCCAGGTTCCAGCACAGCTGCCTGCCCAGGGGCCAGGTCAAGGACACGTTGTGCTGGCGGACACAGCACACGGAGTACTGGCCCGAGCCGCCCAGCCAGGACGCCCGGGTTCACCCAGGGCGGCCCCTTTGGGTTCTGAGAGGCCTCCCCACCCCCCAGCAGGCACCCCCAGGCCATCCTGAGAGGCAGTGTGTCCCTGGCCGGGGGCCGGAGAGGCTGCCCACTCAGCTGGGGGACCGTCCACACGGCACAGAACCAAGGCCGCCTCCTGCCAGGCCGCCTGGGCAGAGCGGGGGTACAGCGGGGTCTTCACATAGCACGGGCCGGGCACGGAAGCCCTGGGAGCCTCCTGACCCGAGGGGTGGGGGCAGCCTCAGGCCGGGCCAGGCTGCGCTTGGCTCCGAGGGGTTTCTGAGAGACCTTTCGGGGTCTGGGACGCCTGTTAGGCAGGGGCCAGAGCGCGTGCGGCGTGGGCTCCAGGAAGCGGGCAGCGGGGCCCAGGTGGGGCCCACGGGGACAAGGCGGCCCCGCGGCTCCCGGGCTGTGTGCCAAGGCCGGCAGCTGGCCTGGCGCTGGAGCGAGCGGCCGGCGTGCACCAGGCCGGAGCGGGGAGAGGGGCTCGGCCCCCCCCAAGCATCCCCAGGGGCCAGCCCAGAGCGCGAGAGCGGAAGGGCGCGTGATTTAGCGTGTGGCTGTTGACGTTGGCCGCGGAGAGAAAGGCCTCCTTTCAACAGCTCAAAGCCAGGCCCGGGCGACACTGGGGGGCGGGGGGAGCAGGGGAGGAGCCGGGGGCTCAAAGGAGGAAAGCCCAGGTCCCCCGGGCAGTGCGGCTGCTCAGAGAGGCGGCCCGCAGAAGGGAGTGAAGGGGCCCCCAGAGGCTGCGGGGAGGGGCGGGGGCAGGACGGACCCTCACAGAGAAGCCAGCGGTGGCGCCCTCCCCGGCGCCAGGCGGCCGGCATCGCCATGGAAACCGTGGCATTTCACAGCCTTTAAACTGCAGGAACTTGCAGATCCTCGCAGCCCTGCCTGAGGTCCACACACACGGGCGCACACACACCCATGCACACACGTGGGGCATTGTCCACACACAGCCCGTGCACTTGAGACCAGAGTGGTGAGCCCACACAGGTGCACACACACTCATGTTTAAACACCATGGACACTGGTACTACACACATGTCATTCACACGCATGCCTGGTGCACGCCACACACGTGCACACGCATGTGTGAGCAGAGGCACGCACACCAGGCCAGGCCCTGCACAGCCCCTCCCCTGCTCTCCCTGGGCTGCCGCCTCCCGGCAGGAGATTTCAAAAGAGGCTGTTTATACAACTTCTAGTAAAGAAATAATTATTATAATCACATTAAGCAATTTGGCTGTAAAATTCCTGTAAGAGGCAGGGCTGTCCTCATGGGGCAGGGGCCTCCCCGTGCCCGCACTCCCCTCCCGGCCTGGGAGTGAACACAGCTCCCACCCCCCCCCCCCCCGTGCCCGCACCCCCACCCCCTTCCGTGATGGATGGGCCCTTTCCCTGGCCTTGACCTTCCGGGCGGGTTTCTGCTGAGCTCAGCGGAAAATGCTCTGCACGCCGTGGCTCCCATATGTGGGGGGTGGGAGGGGAGCCGAGGGGAGGCTCAGGTCCTTCCCAAAAACAGAACAACAATAACAGCGGGCAGACCCGGGAGCCAGGCCGGCCGGGGCCCTGGACAGCGTCCCGGGAACACAGCCAGCTCGGAGGGGTTTGCTTTGGCCAGCCAGAGGCCTGACGTGGCTGCGTCCCCGCGGCTCCCCTGCTGCTGCCTCGCCTCCTCCCCCGGGACCCGGCAGGGCCAGCACTCTGCTGGGGAGGCAGGAGAGTGGGGCCCGGGCCCAGAGTCCCCGCCAGCACCCCCACCAGTGGGCTCCCTGGGATCCAGGGGCCTGGAAGTGCCGGCACTGGGAGCCCATGCCGGGGGCGGAGGCAGGGGGCAGGCCACTGCGGCCGGCCTGGGGGGAGCAGGACTCACACATGGCCTCCTGCTGTCCTGCGGTCAGCTCACAGAGCACCCCACCCCGGCTCCCTGTCCCCGCTGCCCCCAGCCCTCCTGCCCAGCAGCTACAGGGGCACCCCCCGCCCCACCACCTCCCTGAGCCCCCCTGGGGTGCTGACTGCTGTCCCCAGCAGCACAGGCAGCGGCCAGGGACACTGGGGGCAGCTACGGGGCATGGGTGGACACGGCACAGACAGGCGAGCAAGGCCATATCCCAGAGTCTGGGGGCAGTGCAGGGCAGGCCAGGCTCAGGGCGGCTGCCTGGACTCTGGGCCCAGCCCTCTGCCCCAGGCCCCGTGAAACGCGTGCGGGCTCGGCAGCAGGGCGCAGAGACCAGCACCATGGGAACACGCGAAGCCTCTGTCCTGGTGTGCCCACCAGAGCGCGGGGAGGTCAGGCGTGGCCTGCGCTGTTCCCGGGGGCACAGCCCTGTGCCCCCGGCCCCAACACTGCCCACTCCTCCCTCTGGCAGGCCAAGGAGCTGCGGGCACGGCTGGGTGCGGCCCAAGAGGCGCTGGCCGAGCTGCGCCAGGAGCTGCGGAGCCGGGAGCAGAGCTGTGAGGAGCTGCACCGGGCGCTGGACGCCGGGGCCTGCGAGCGGGACGTGCTGCAGGTCTCCAACGCCGAGCTGCGGGCCGCCCTCCGCAGGGCCGTGCGGGAAGGGGCCAGGTGCGGCCACCCCGGGCGAGGGGCAGCAGCCCTGTGGTCTGGCTGCCCACCTGGACTAGGCCGGCAGGCCTGGGTGTCCCACTGGGTTGGGGCAGACAGAGGGCAAGGCTGACCCCAAGCAGACCTCTGGCCGCCCAGTGAGAGGTCTGTGAGGGTCAGCCTGGGCAGGGGAGGGCTGGGGATGCAGACAGACCGGGCCTGCACTCCTGTTCCTGTCCAGGAGGAAGCCAGGCCACACAGGCCGTGCAGGAGGGCTGGGGAGTGGGCGGGACGGACAGGAGAGAGGCCAGAGAGGTGGCTGCAGAGTGGCCGCCTGGCCCGGGAGGTGACAGGGAGCCCGCAGGGGCTGGGCTGGGGGACGGTGTGTGGGGCCCGGGCTGCGACTAGTGTCTTAGGAGGGGCGGGGCAGAGGCCTGCCAGGAGCCGGCCAGCACCATGGTGGGGGGGGGGGGGGGGCTGGCCCTGGGCTGCCGCCCCAGCCTGGGCTCCCCTCAGCTTTAAGCGGTGCAAGGAGGAGAAGGCGCAGAAGCTGCTGGTCCTGCAGGAGGCCGTGGCGGTGGCTCGGCAGGAGGCGGCCATGCTGTGGGCCCGGCTGCGGCAGCGGGAGGGGGCTCAGGCGGACGCCCTGCGGGAGCTCCAGGAGCACCGCACACAGGTGAGGGCCCTCGGCCTGCGGAGACGGCCCCCAGCTGCAGGGACCCATCCCCCGTGCTCCCAGGGCCACGCCCTGCGCAGACCCAGGCCCCAGGCCAGGCAGGTTCCGGAAAGAACGTGGGAGCGACAGATGACAGCACTCAAAGTGGGGCAAAGCCCGGGCTCCACACCTCAGCCAGGATGCAACCAGGGCTCTGGGGCCTCCGCCGGCACCACGCAGGCATCTTGGGCTGGGCCCCAAGGCAGGGGGCAGACGCTGCCCGCCAGGTCCCTGGCGAACAATGGGTCCAGGCTCACCATCTACCCAGAGCAAGACTTTCAGGGCCGGGGTTGAGCCCTTGCCTGGGCAGCCATGTCCAGGAAAATACAGCCATCTTGGCTGCCCCTCAGAATCCTCAGTGACCCTGCTGACCCCTGACACCGCTAATGACCAGCTAACTTCTTCAGATGCCGCCAGCCCCTCGGCAGGTTAAGAGCAGGCCCCTACCGGGCAGCCCCTGCACACCAGTCCTACAGGGGCTCCCTTGCCTCACGGCTCCACGGGGACCATCCTGGCACCTCCTTTCCCAGGGGGCAGTGCTGGCTGTGTAGCCACAGTCGCCTGCCAGTGAGGGCCAGAAACTGGCTCAGGTCCCACGGCTGAACACCAGGCCCAGCTCCGCCCTGAGTGCCCTGCCCTGGGGAGGAGGTGCCGGTGAGGGATGGGGCAGCAGGTTCACGTGGGGTGACACAGGCCGCAGCCAGGAGCACTCGGCCTGAGCTTCCCTCGGGGAGCAGAGGCAGGAGTTGGGGAGCCGCCTGGCTCGCTGTCTCATCACAGCATCCCCACACACCATGCGAGGACCCTGGAGGCCGAGAACCAGAGGAAGAGCCAGGAGGTGAGCCAGGTGCAGGCCCGGGGCGCTGGCAGCACGGCCGGCAGGAGGTGCTAGAGCTGTAGGGACAGGTGGCCAAGGCCCGGGCCGCCCGCGAGGGCACCTGCACGGACGTAGCGGGGCTGCCGGGCCGAGGGGCCACCATGAGCCTGCCAGGGGCAGGCGGGGGCGGCCCAGGGTGCCGTCTGCTCACCGTCTCCACACCTACCTGTGGTCTGCCTATCCGTGTCCTAAGCGCCCTGCCAGCCAGGCTCAGGGACACTGAGGGGATAAATCCCAGGGTTATCAGGTTAGGAAGGGGCGGGGCTTCCACCAGGCAGGGCAGGGGTTCTGGAAAGAGTGCAGGAGCCCGGGCTCACACCCTCACCTGCACTGCTCACAGCACTGAGGCCCCGCTCCAGCCCGGCCCAGCCCATCGGGTCTGGGCGCTGACAGGGTACACTGCATGCAGCTGGGGGTGCCTGGGGCCCAGAACACTTGAAAGAGCCCCCCAAGCCCTGGCAGCCCCAGCCTGCCAGGCACCAGACTCAACGTGGAGACCCCATGCCCACAGGGTTCATCTCCTGCCGTCTGTGGGAGCAGCCCCCCGGGGCAGGAGAGGGGCAGCCATGCCCTGCACCCCACACCCCTGGGTCCTGGAGGGCAGTCGTGTGGGTGGAGCCTCCGGGTGCACAGGCTGAGGGCAGTCAGGTCATGCAGGAGCCACTGCCCAGGCACGCCCCCTCGGGGCCCGGCTGCTTCCGGGCCGTCCAGCTAAGACCCCTGCACCTCCCTGCTTCAGGTCCTGGGGCTGCGGCGCCGCCTGGCAGAGGTGGAGGTGGCTGGGGAGGCCCGGGCACGGCAGCTGGAGGAGCGGCTGCAGCAGAGCCAGCAGGCGGAGCGGGGCCTGAGGGCCGAGCTCCGGGGCGCCACCCGGAGGCTGCAGCTGGCCAGCAGCGCGGCCGAGGGCCTCTGGGCTCGCCTGGATGGAGCCCGCCGCAGGGTCCACAGCCCGGAGCAGGAGCTGGCCCAGGCCAAGGCTGCCCGGCAGGCCGCCGAGGCCCTGCTGACTCAGCTGTGCTCCACGCTCCGTGGCAGCCTGGGGCCGCGGGGACGGAGCCCGGCCACCTCCCCAGGGAGAGGTCAGTGTCCCCACCACAGCCTCCCTGCAGGATCCACATAGCGTGGGGGCTGCACCAGGGCCCGGGGCGGGGGGCAGGGGCAGCAAGGGAACGGGAAGGGCACCCTACGGCCCCACCCAGTCCCCACGACCCCCTCCAGATGCCCGCAGCCCGCTGGCTGGCCCCAGGTGGCCTGAGCCGCAGCCTGGAGATGGCGGCCCCTGGGTCGCAGACCTGAACTGCGTGGAGGACGCCCTGGGGGACTTCGTGCAGGAGCTGGCAGATGCCCGGCGGGAGCGGGTGAGGCCGGCATCCGGGCCGCCAGGAGGCAGGGAGGGAGGCGCCCACTCCGCGGGCTGCTGTCCGCCGGTCCGTCCACCCCGGGTCAGTGTCCAGACTGTCCTTGCCCGTCGAGGTAAACACCAGTAGCCCCACAGTGCCGCCCGCGGCCGGGGGCTGCCCACCTTGGCCGGATGATAAGCCTTGGAGCAAGGCCCTCTGACCCAGTGGGTCACCCTTGGAGGGTCCCCAAGCTCCACAGCAGCCACTCCCCAGGGCCCCCACAGGCCATCCCCTCCCTGCTCACCTGCTGGAGGTGGGCTTAGGGGCTAGAGCCTGAGGGAAAGACAGGCAGGACAGCCCAGCCAGGGTCCTCCGTGGATACCTGTGCCTTCAGGCCTGCTCTCCACCGGTGCCAGCCCCAGGGGGCAGTCCCTGCAGGTGACCCCGGCCCCCAGGCCCCCTGCAGCCCCTCACTCCACATCCTGAAGTCCTGAGGCCCCGCCCACACTCAGCCTAGCCTGCCCACAGCCCACCGGCATAGCCTGCAGTCAGACTGAGAGCCCTGACCCTGACCCCCCGGGCTGCCCCTGCTGACCGTAGTCCTTGTGCCCAGGATGACGCCCGTGTCCAGCTGGCCAGCCTGACCAGCCGGCTGAAAGAAACACAGAGCCACCTGGGGCAGCTGCAGCAGGCCCTGGCTGAGGCCGAGGAAGGTGAGCTGCCCGCCCCTGCCACCTGCACCCCAGGGGCCCTGCCAGCTCCCCCTGCCACCTAAACCCCGGAGACCCCGCCAGCTCCCCCCCACCGCCTGCACCCCGGAGACCCCGCCAGCTCCCCCAGCCACCTGCCCCAGGGGCCCCGTCACCTCCCCCCGCCGCCTGCACCCCAGGGACCCCGTCACCTCCGCCCGCCGCCTGCACCCCAGGGGCCCCGTCACCTCCCCCCCGCCGCCTGCACCCCGGAGACCCCGCCAGCTCCCCCCGCCGCCTGCACCCCAGAGACCCCGCCAGCTCCCCCCGCCACCTGCACCCCAGGGACCCCGCCAGCTCCCCCCGTTGCCTGCACCCCAGGGACCCCGTCACCTCCCCCCGCCACCTGCACCCCAGGGGCCCCGTCATCTCCCCCCGCCGCCTGCACCCCAGAGACCCCGTCACCTCCCCCCGCCACCTGCACCCCAGAGATCCCGCCAGCTCCCCCCGCCACCTGCACCCCAGGGGCCCCGCCAGCTCCCCCTGCCGCCTGCACCCCGGAGGCCCTGCCAGCTCCCCCCGCCACCTGCACCCCGGAGACCCCGCCAGCTCCCCCCGCCGCCTGCACCCCAGAGACCCCGCCAGCTCCCCCCGCCACCTGCACCCCAGAGACCCCGCCAGCTCCCCCCGCCACCTGCACCCCAGAGACCCCGCCAGCTCCCCCCGCCACCTGCACCCCAGAGACCCCGCCAGCTCCCCCCCGCCGCCTGCACCCCAGAGACCCCGCCAGCTCCCCCCCACCGCCTGCACCCCAGAGACCCCGCCAGCTCCCCCTGCCGCCTGCCCCAGGGGCCCTGTCACCTCCCCCTGCCACCTGCACCCCGGAGACCCCGCCAGCTCCCCCCGCCGCCTGCACCCCAGAGACCCCGCCAGCTCCCCCCCACCGCCTGCACCCCGGAGACCCCGCCAGCTCCCCCCCGCCGCCTGCACCCCAGAGACCCCGCCAGCTCCCCCCGCCGCCTGCACCCCGGAGACCCCGCCAGCTCCCCCCCGCCGCCTGCACCCCAGGGACCCCGCCAGCTCCCCCTGCCGCCTGCCCCAGGGGCCCTGTCACCTCCCCCTGCCACCTGCACCCCGGAGACCCCGCCAGCTCCCCCCGCCGCCTGCACCCCGGAGACCCCGCCAGCTCCCCCCCGCCGCCTGCACCCCAGAGACCCCGCCAGCTCCCCCCCACCGCCTGCACCCCAGAGACCCCGCCAGCTCCCCCTGCCGCCTGCCCCAGGGGCCCTGTCACCTCCCCCTGCCACCTGCACCCCGGAGACCCCGCCAGCTCCCCCCGCCGCCTGCACCCCAGAGACCCCGCCAGCTCCCCCCCGCCGCCTGCACCCCGGAGACCCCGCCAGCTCCCCCCCGCCGCCTGCACCCCAGAGACCCCGCCAGCTCCCCCCGCCGCCTGCACCCCGGAGACCCCGCCAGCTCCCCCCCGCCGCCTGCACCCCAGAGACCCCGCCAGCTCCCCCCGCCACCTGCACCCCGGAGACCCCGCCAGCTCCCCCCGCCACCTGCACCCCGGAGACCCCGCCAGCTCCCCCTGCCGCCTGCACCACAGGGGCCCCGTCACCTCCCCCCCGCCGCCTGCACCCCAGGGGCCCCGCCAGCTCCCCCCGCCGCCTGCACCCCAGGGGCCCCGCCAGCTCCCCCCGCCGCCTGCACCCCAGGGGCCCCGCCAGCTCCCCCCCGCCGCCTGCACCCCGGAGACCCCACCAGCTCCCCCTGCCGCCTGCCCCAGGGGCCCCGCCAGCTCCCCCGCCACCTGCCCCAGGGGCGTGGGCCTCATCAGCTCCAGGACAGGCCCGGTGCTAGCTGTGAACGTGGCCTCTCCCCATTGGGGTCACGGAGACCACAGACCTCACGGCCCCTGCTGGGGCCCTGGCCTGGGCTGTGCCTCCAGAACCCTTGTCCCCGGAGAGCCACACGCCGCCCTCACCCAGGACACTGCCCATCTTCTCGGAGGCCCCAGTCTCTCTTCCCACCCCAGCACAGGCTGGGGTCTGCTCCCCGCCCCCAGGCAGAGGGCCGGCCCACAGGGCAGGAGAGCGGTACTTGCAGGCAGACGGAGGGAGCTGGGCCCCTGCAGCTGGGGATGTAGCCGCCACTCCCGGCCTCCGTTTGCCACCTGTCACTGGCGGGGGGCAGGTGTGGGGGCCTCACAGGCTCACAGGATCCCCGGGCTCCAGGCCGGCGGCAGGCGGAGGACGCGCTGAGCAGCGCCCGGGTGTCACAGGCCCTGCAGAAGGAGGCGCCCAGGCAGCGGGAGACAGAGCACCCAGCAGGCACCGAGCGGCAGAGGCCAGGAGAGGCGGCGGCTCCAGGTGGACATGCGGTGGGGTGGGGAAGGGGCCCAAGATGTGGGGGGGCTCCACTCTGGCCACCCTCACATGGTGGGAAGGCCGGGCCCTGGGGCAGGAACCAGCAGGTGCACCGGGAACAGAGGCGTCCTCAGCGCTCTTCCAGGGACCAAACCCTCATTTTGCAGGTTGGGTAAACTGAGCACTTTGGCGTGAGCAGAGCCAGGACCAGACCCCGGCTGCCCAGGCCTGGCTCCTCACCAGGAGTCCCGAGTCAGGCAGAAAGGCCCAGGGTGGGCTGGGTCACTCCAGGAAGCTCCTTGCAGGCCTCCCGGGCTGGAGATGAGCGTGGACAGCAGGGGATGAGGGGCGGACAGCCATAGCCCCAGACCCCGCGGTGGAGCACAAAGCCAGTAGCCCACGGAGGGCGACACGGCCAAGGAGCTGCTAACCCCTGCAGGCCTGCGGAAGACAGGGTGGGCACAGCCTGCTGGGCCCTGGGAGCCCCTGCCAGGCCTGGCCTCAGTGGGCAAACAAAAAGCTGAGCCGTGGCCTGAGGCCACTGGGGAGCAGCGGCAGGGGTGGAGTGGGGGGTGCGGGGCCCAGGCCTGGCTCGGCGGGAGCCCAGGGCTCAGGAGGAGGCGCTGCTGTTTCAGGGGAGCCCTGGCCCAGGCGGCCCGGCCCGGGGTTCCGGGGGCTGGGAGAGGGCTCTGTGGGCTGGGTGCGTGGCCACACGGGTGCCTTCCACACATGGCAGGGAACAGTGTGTTCTGTCTGCAGGCTGCACATTGTGAAAAATACCTTTCTGGGGCTGGGTTGAGGCGTAGCCAGGAAAGCCGCTGCCTGCAGTGCCGGCTGCTCCACTTCCGATCCAGCTCCCTGCTGTGGCCTGGGAAAGCAGAAGACGGCCCAGCTCCTTGGGCCCCTGCACCCGCGTGGGAGACCCAGAGGAAGCTCCTGGTTTCTGGCTTTGGATCAGCTCAGCTCTGGCCATTGCAGCCAACTGGGGAGTGAACCATTGGATGGAAGACCTCTTTCTCTCTCTGCCTCTGTCTCTCTGTAATTCTGCCTTTCAAATAAATAAATCTTTAAAAAAAAAAAAAAAAGGAAAGAAAAATTCCTTTTAAATCAACCAGCACAAATGCATGATTCAAATTAGCCACACTGGACACCTCTGGAACTTACCTCAGTTGAATGATGTGCTGTTTGCCCACTCCAGTTCTCTATGTTTAAAGATTGATTTATTTATTTGAAAAGCAGAGTGATGGAGGGAGGGGGAGAGAGAGAGAGAGACAGAGAGAGAGAGAGAGGTCTTCCATCCGCTGTGCCACTCCCCAAGTGGTCACAAAGGCCCGGGCTGGGCCAGGCTGCGGCCAGCAGGCAGGAGCCCCCTCCCCGGCTCCCACGTGGGTGGCAGTGGCCGCACGGCCTGAGCCATCACCTGCTTCTTGGCAGAGAGCTGGACTGGAAACAGAGCGGCCAGGGCTCGAACCAGCGCTTGGTGGCTCAGCCACTGCCCCACGATGCCAGTACCCACAACGTTTCATTCCCTCGGCGTCGCCTTTGACCTCTGCTTTGACCACTGGGTTCTGGGGCCTGGCTCTGGGGCTCGGGAGACGCCGCCGGCCTGGCTTCGCGTCAGGAGCCATCTTTGCCTTTCCAGGGGGCTCTGCCGGGCTCTATCGGCCCTGACGCCTGCTGACTCCCCGCTCCCTCGCTGTCTCAGGGTCCTCTCTGCCTCCGGCTCGCCGCCCTGTTCTCCCCGTCGGGGGCCCCTGTGGGGCAGGACGTGTGACGTGCATTCCTGATCTCGCTCTGATTTCCAGTGTGAAAGCTGCCTCTCCTGGGCCATGCACGGGGGCCTCCGCCGGCCACCCCAGAGCCCCCCTGCAGTCCGAGGGGACCTGTCCAGCTTCCGGCGATGCAGGTGATGGTTTGAGCCCCGGGGCCCCTGCCTCCCACGCGGGAGACCCGGATGGATTCCCGGCTCCTGGCTCCCACCAGGCCCAGCCCCGGCCACTGCAGGCCTCTGTGGAGTGATGGGAATTCCCTCGCTCTGTTTCTGTCTCTCAAATAAACAAACAAAATAAAAGGCGGCTCCTTCTCCCTCTGCCTCTTCCTGGTCCTGGGGTCCCAGTGTCCCCCACTGCCTCCCTGGGCCTGGGGTCCCAGTGTCCCCCACTGCCTCCCTGGGCCTGCCCCCGGCTCATCTCTTCAAGGCTGCGTCCACGTGGGTGCTGTGGGGCAGACAGTCCAGCCTCTGGCCCCAGCGGCCCTCGCCATGGGACCTGGGGGTTTCTGTTCCTGCCATCGCTCCCCATGTGTCAGGCCCGAGAACCCAGCCCCAGCTGTCCTCCCACACGGCAGTCACGTTGGTGCCTCTGCGGCCCCTGCCACTGCCCCTATAGGGAGGCTCCCGGGACCCTCACCCCCAGCCCCCAGCCAGGCTCCCAGGACCCTCACCCATACTCCCAGCCCTGAGCCAGGCTCCCAGGACCCCCAGCCCCAGCCCTGAGCCAGGCTCCCAGGACCCTCACCCACACTCCCAGCCCTGAGCCAGGACCCCCAGCCCCAGCCCCAGCCCCGAGCCAGGCTCCCAGGACCCCCAGCCCCAGCCCTGAGCCAGGCTCCCAGGACCCTCAGCCCCAGCCCCATCCCCAGCCCTGAGCCAGGCTCCCGGGGCAGTGGGGTGGCCACAGCTGGGTGCAGAGGGTGCCCTGTCCTGGTTCACTTCTCTGCCTGACCTGGGATTCACTCAAGTGTCTTGGTGAGCCACTACATGGCCGACCCCCGCCCCTCCGACAGGCACCACTGCTCCCATCTCCAGCGGGGGCCCTCGCCCTGGGGAGCCCCCAAGCCGCCGGCCTCCAGCTTGGAAGTAGCTGCCCCCACCGAGCATGCTGGTGGTCCCTGTGCCAGGTCCCCAGGAAGGGGGCAGGGACACAGCCTGGGACGGAGCCGCGGGCCCCAGGGTCTCCAGGCTCCTGGGGGGAGGGGGCCTCGCTCTTCGCCGCCCAGTGCCCGCTCACAGCTGCCAGGTCACTTGCGGGGCCCAGCGGGGCGGGCCTGGCGCCGTGCCGGCTGTGCCAGACCCCCCCGTGCTAGAGAGTGAGCCCTGCCTGGGACTGAACTTCCCTCATGGCTGCTCCCCCTGCCTCACGCCAGCCAATGTGTTTGCCGAGAGAAAGTTAATTAAAAACAGATTTTTCTAATTAAACGGCGGCCGAGCTGTGCAAACAGTCAGATGCTTGTTAGAGCAGAGCTCTCCAGCTGCCAGGGCTACCCGGGGGGCCCCAGGGGGTCACGAGCAGGGGAGGCTGGCCCCCGGCCCAGCCCCAGCCACACACACCTCCTCACCTCCCACATCACCCCCGGTGGGCTCCGGGTCACGGTCCCCAGGGCCCAGAGAGGGGCCAGGCATCCTTGGCCTCCTGCCCGGGCGGCTCCTCCCTGTGCCCAGTGCCCGCCCCCCAGGGCCAGGCCCCCCTCCAGCCAAGGTTCTGCAGGCTGGGCCCTGGGCACCAGGCCAGGCTGAGGGGTCACTCACGATGGTCACAGAACGTTCATAGCCTCAGCCAGGGCCCCACTGCCTAATTCTCAGTGTGCAGCGTGGCTCACGTGGCACCAGCTGCTGAGCTCCCACTGCTGCCACAGGAACAACACCCTGCCCCCTCCTGTGTGTGACACCCCACCACACCCATCCTGTGTGTAACCCCCTCCTGTACCCCATCCTGTGTGTAACATCGCCCCTCCTCTACCCCATCCTGTGTGTAACACCCCCTCCTACTCCCCTCCTGTGTTTAACACCCCCCTGCACCACTCCTGTGTGTAACACCCCCTCCTGTACCCCATCCTGTGTGTAACAAACACCCCCCTCCTGTACCCCATCCTGTGTGTAACAACCCCCTCCTGTACCCCATCCTGTGTGTAACATTGCCCCTCCTATACCCCATCCTGTGTGTAACAAACACCCGCCTCCTGTACCCCATCCTGTGTGTAACACCCCCTGAGCCCCATCCTGTATGTAACACCCCCTCCTATACCCCATCCTGTGTGTAACAAACACCCCCCTCCTGTACCCCATCCTGTGTGTAACACCCCCTGCTACTCCCCTCCTGTGTGTAACACCCCCTCCTACTCCCCTCCTGTGTTTAACACCCTCCTGTACCCCATCCTGTGTGTAACACCCTCCTGCACCACTCCTGTGTGTAACACCCCCTCCTGTACCCCATCCTGTGTGTAACACCCCTCACACCCCATTCTGTAACACCCCACCACACCCATCCTGTGTGTAACACCCCCTCCTGTACCCCATCCTGTGTGTAACACCCCCTCCTGTACCCCATCCTGTAACACCCCTCATACCCCATCCTGTGTGTAACACCCCCCTCCTACTCCCCTCCTGTGTGTAACACCCCCTGAGCCCCCTCCTGTGTGTAACACCCCCTGAGCCCCCTCCTGTGTGTAACACCCCCCTCCTGTACCCCATCCTGTGTGTAACACCCCTCCTGTACCCCATCCTGTGTGTAACACCCCCTCCTACTCCCCTCCTGTGTGTAACACCCCCTGCACCCCACCCTGTGTGTAACACCCCCTCCTACTCCCCTCCTGTGTTTAACACCCTCCTGTACCCCTCCTGTGTGTAACACCCCCTGCACCCCACCCTGTGTGTAACACCCCCTCCTACTCCCCTCCTGTGTTTAACACCCTCCTGTACCCCTCCTGTGTGTAACACCCTCCTGTACCACTCCTGTGTGTAACACCCCCTCCTGTACCCCATCCTGTGTATAACACCCCCTCCTACTCCCCTCCTGTGTGTAACACCCTCCTGTACCCCTCCTGTGTGTAACACCCCCTGCACCCCACCCTGTGTGTAACACCCCCTCCTACTCCCCTCCTGTGTTTAACACCCTCCTGTACCCCTCCTGTGTGTAACACCCTCCTGTACCCCTCCTGTGTGTAACACCCCCTCCTGTACCCCATCCTGTGTTTAACACCCTCCTGTACCCCATCCTGTGTGTAACACCCTCCTGTACCACTCCTGTGTGTAACACCCCCTCCTGTACCCCATCCTGTGTATAACACCCCCTCCTACTCCGCTCCTGTGTGTAACACCCTCCTGTACCCCTCCTGTGTGTAACACCCCCTGCACCCCACCCTGTGTGTAACACCCCCTCCTACTCCCCTCCTGTGTTTAACACCCTCCTGTACCCCTCCTGTGTGTAACACCCTCCTGCACCCCACCCTGTGTGTAACACCCCCTTGGCTCCCTGCATGTTGTCTCCTTTCCCTCCCTGGTTTCTTGCCCACCGTCACTCGTGGGCGGGTTCTTTGCCGTCCGTCACTCGTGGGCGGGTTCTGTCGTGACTGAGTGACTGACTCCTCCCCGAGGATCCACCGTAGCTCAGGGCACTTCTGTCTCACCGGCTGTTTTGTTGGAGTCAAATTTCGTCTGCTTCACACCCGCCGGGACATCTTTTTCTGAAGATGGATTTGTTTGTTTGTTTGTTTGTTTGTTTTTGAGACACTAAGTTCCCGAGAGAGGGTGAGGAAGAAATATTTATATAAAAGAGAGAGATGTTCCATCTGCTGGTTCACTCCCCACTAGTCGCAACAGCTGCGCTGATCCGAAGCCAGGAGCCAGGAGCTTCCTCCGGGTCTCCCACGTGGGTGCAGGGGCTCAAGGACTTGGGCCATCCTCCTCTGCCTTCCCAGGCCACAGCAGAGAGCTGGATTGGAAGTGGAGCAGCCGGGACTGGAACCAGGCACCTACACCTCGCTCCCACCTGGCGCCCACGGCTCCCAGCTCCTGGCTGGGATCCCATGTCCTCACGGTCACTGCTCTTCTCAGAGGATCACCGTTCACCCCGTCTCATCCTCTTCACGTGGCTGCTGGCTCCACCAACGGCCTCTCCTGGGACGTGGGTGTCAGCCCCCCAGCTTCTGAGGGTGGAGGCTGGGCCTCCTTGGCCGGGGGCGAGCTGCGGGAGCCCCAGTTGCCGTCTCCAGCCCAAGCCCCGCGAGCTCTTGTCCTCCTCACCAGCGTCCCAGGAGCTTCCGCCTCTGGAGCCCTCATTCACACGTTGCCCTGGAGATGGCCACACGCTGGCACCTGCTGGTGCCCATGTCCACTCTCCCTGCCTGGCCACGGTCTCTTCAGCTCCTGGGCAGGTCCTGGCTTACGCCTCTGGGGCGCCCGTGCCTGGCTGCAGGCTGGGTTGTGGGGTCCATTTGTGGTGTGTGTAGGGGGGCCCCGGGCACGCCAGCTACAGCTGACAGGGAGGGATACACAGGACAGGGCAGCATCCAGAGTGGCCCAGTCCCAGGCCCTGGGCTCCCTCTGGGCCAGGGAACCCCTGAGGACAATGGGGCTTCTGGAGCCCTCCCTGAACTTGATGGCCCCGTGGGCAGCCCCAGGGGCAGCCCCAGGCAGGCACCTTAGCAGTGGCCCCAAGGGACTTGCTGGTGACCACTGAATGGACCCACGGTCACCACTGCAAAGCAAGGCCTGGGCGGGTCTGGGGAGAGGGCGGCACCCACGGGGCAGTGTCACCTCCCACCTGGCTGGACCTTTCTGCCCTGTGGGGCTGGGTCACTCCCATGCCTCCGGCGGACAGACCAGAGCCTCATCCCCACCCAGCCCTCGCTCCCCCCTTGGCCGGCCACTGAAGCCCTGGCTGCGGGCCCTGTTGGCCTCACAGGGTGAAAGACACAGCCGTGAGGCTCACTCGGCCACCGTGGGACCCGCAAACACAGCATCATCGCGAGCACAGCTGGGGCTTCGTGCGGCCGGGCTGGGGCCGCCCAAAGCTGTCCTGGGATTCGGGAGCCACAGCACTCCCGGGAAGCGTGCCACCTTCAGACCCTGTGGACGGAGCTCGGGGCCAGTCCAGGGCCGCTTGTCCTGCTCGAGCACCCAGGGCTAGACCCAAAACAGGACAGCACCTGCCTTCAGTGGCAGAGACCCCCGACGCCCGGCCAGGGTGCTGCTGGGAACCGCTCCCTCCACAGGGCCTGTCCCCTCCTTTGTCCCCTCTGCATGGCACCTCCGGCCACTTCACACACTTGCACAGGGCTCATCCTGCGTCTATGTCCACTTCATCCCGGGACCTCCCCCTCCCCACTTCTGTGGCTCTGGGGGTCCCTGGGCTGCTGCCTCCTCTCCTTCCCTGATGGCGCTGTGACCAGGTTCCCTCCTCTCCCCTCTCCCTCTGCAGGGCCCTGGGCACAGATGTGAGGCCCACTGGGCAACCCCTCCAGCCTGACCTCTGAACTTCACCCCAAACGTGCCCTGTGCCCCGCCCCCCACGCCTGAGGTCACATGCAGCGCCTATCAGACAGGCAGGGGCCGATGCTGTGGGTGCTTGGGGCCCACAGGGGAGTCAGGGCCTGCTCAATGCTTGGGCAGGCCAGTGGCCAACAGCCGGGGGCCCAGGCTTTCTACAGCTACAGTTTGGCACCAGGGTTGGAGCCGCTGCGGGAGGGCCCGGCAGGGCCAGGGCTGAGCCAGGGGGACCCCGGGCCCCTGGTGGAGGCAGGAGGCCTTGGGGAGCACCGTGGGAGGCTCTGGCCCTGGAATGGCAGCTGGGGGGAGGCACCACAGTGGGTCCTCAGAGACCGCTCTGCCCAAGGACAGGCCTCCAGCCACACCCTCCCTCCTGACCACGTCCTTGGCTGCTCACACCACACACCACACACCTGTGGTCTGGGCCCACGCCCGGTGCCCACCCCACCTGCAGCGTTCCCAGTGGGCAGCAGCTGGACACACTGTAGCAGGGGCTGGACGAGAGCAGGAGGCACAGCCAGGGCCTGGCCAGGGGAGGGAGACCGTGGCAGGAGCTGCTGGCCAGCCTCGGGCACGGGTGGCAGGAGGCGAGGGGCAGCTGGAGCCCCTGCAGCATGAGGAAGGGGGACGCCTCGCGGTCCCCTCCCCAGTCACTCCCAGGGACCCAGGGAGGCAGGTGCAGCCTGATGGGCCACCGCAAGGGGTCAGAGGGCTGGGCCAGCCCCATGCCGCAGCAGGGCTCCTAGGAGCAGGGCAGGAACAGGGGCATGGCGCCGGTGGCGTGAGGAGAGATGTGCCTGTGGGGGCGCGGGGAGAGAGGCGCCCAAGGAGATGGCAACCGGCGTGAGGAGAGGAGCACCCGCAGGGGCGCACGGCGCGGGGAGAGACACAACCGCACAGGCAGGGGAGAGGCGCCCGCGGGCCCTGGTGCCCCCGCCTGCAGAGTGGGGAAGCTGGGAGCACACGCATGGGATGCTGAGGGCCAGGAGGGGGCCCCGAAGCAGGGCAGCCCTTCCCGAGGCCCGGTTGCTGCCTGCACAGGGCCCTGCCCTCTGGGGCCAGAGGCCAGGACGGTCCTTGGCCTCCAGTGCAGGGGGAGCAGCCAGCAGGATCGGGTCCCACCGGGAGTGGCCGCCTGCGGCTGGGCGTGTGCGGGCGGGGCAGGGAGACACCGCTAAGGCTGGGGTCCGCAGCGCAGGGCCCCAGCCACGCGCCCTTTACTGGTGTCTCAGGAGGGGAAACCCGGATGTGGCCGTTTATTTGTTTTGGATTTCACCTTCTTCTCTTTGTAACGCACTTCTAGGACCAGAGCTGGATCCTTAAAGACACAGGGCTCCTTTCTCCGCGAGGGGCCTCTGCTTTCCCAGCCCTGAAGAAAGGAGCCCTAATTTTTGCAAAGCTCTCAGCACTGACCCCATGCCAACAGCTGACCAACTCAGGGCCCCGGGGGTCCCTGCCCACTGCAGCCCTGAAGCCAGCAGGTGTGCCCAGCACCGCGGGAGGGCTGGCCCCAGCCCACAGCCCCTGTCTGCCTGGACCCACAGAGCAGGCAGGTCCCCAGGAGCCCATGCGCCTGGGGCCTTGGGGCCAGGCACCCGGGGCACCTGTGGGGTGCACCCAGGCACAGGGGCACCCTGGCCAGTGCACCTGGTCCAGCGCTGTGCTGACTGAATTCCTTCCTGCAGTGGGGTCCAGGGGATGGCCTCTGCAGCCCTCGGGCAAGAAATGGGGGCTCCCTGGGCAGCCCCTGAGGTCCACCCTGCCCCATCTCGGTGGGGCGTGGCCAGGAAGGGGTGGAGCCACAGCAGCTGGCAGCCTGGGCACAGGGGTCCAGCCGTGAGGGACAGGCCTGCTGGGCGGCCCAGAGCACAGGGCCGCGCCTGTGCGAGCTGAGCAGACCTGAGCCTGCTGCAGAAGGGAGCGGACGCCGGCACCGTGGCCCAGGAAGCCCGGAGGCCTGGGGGTAGTCTGGGTGAGGGAGCCCCCCTACAGCCGGGGGCATCACCAGGACGGCCCTCCCCACGCCGCCTGCCCTTCCCAGAGGCCCCTGTGTCCCCTGGGAGAGGCTGGCCAACCTGTTGGGAGGCCACTGCACTTCCACAGACGAGCAGGAGACACTGAGGAGGGAGGGGCCCAGTCAGTCCTCTGTGTCCCCCCCAGGACACAGGGCTACTGAGTGTGAGTCAGGTGAGTTCCTCCGCAGGGGTCACGGCTCAGTGCTGTCGGGCTGGGGAGCCCACGCTGGGGCAGAGGAGCCGCCCCAGGGCGCCTGCCTGGAGGAGGCTGACTGCTCAGGCTGTCAGGGCGGGTAACCCGCGGGCGTGTGGTGCTGACAGGATTCTCTGAGAGCTGCCCTTGGGGAGAGGCTGAGACCGCCCGGAAGGTGTTCGGGGTCTGGGGGGCCTTGCGGCGTGGGGTCCTGGGCTGCTTCCAAGGTGAGCTCCACAGGCGTGTGTTTTCCCAGGCCCCTCTCTCACGCACAGGCTAATTTCTAACGGCCTACCTGACACAAGGACGCCAAGAGCCGGACCTGGCCACGGGGCCTGAGCAGCCGCGTGGGGCCGCCGCCCACCACGCAGACCCAGCAGCAGCCAGCGATGGCGCTTCAGGGCCCCGGGCGGATCCCAGCCCCACTGGGAACAGAGCCTTGGCCCCGGCCGCAAGGCTGACCCCACACCTTCCCAAGGGGGCAGTGAGGACAATTCCCTTAGGAAGCCGAGGCGGCCCCAGCTGTCACTCACAGCCGTGCCAGCTCTGTGGTCAGAACCCCCACTGTCCACATGGGGATGCTAAGGCCCAGCAACACAGAGGGACTGCCCAGGTCACTGTCCCCGACTCACCAGGCCACGTCCACAGAGAAGCGCTTACCCCCGGCCCTCAGGGCTCTCGTGGCCAAGCAGCGGGGCCTGCCCAGCGGCCAGCCCTGCCACAGAGCCCTGGGGGCTGCTGGGGCCCGTGCCCTGGCAGCCGAGGGCACAAGGCGCAGGCAGCGGCTGCTGCCAGGAGCCCCTCACACCCCAGGGACCCTCACCCTCTCCCCAGCCCACGCCTCGCCTGGCGCTCGGCTTCCGCTGTGGGCGGCAGCACTGAGCTGGCCAGACTCCAGCGCCTGGCCCCAGGCTGCATTCCTTGCCCTCTCCCCTGTAAACAGGGGGAAACGCGTGGAGAATATTTCCACCAAGCAGAGCCAGAAGCACAGCATCCTGCAGTGCCGGCCACCGCCTCAGTGTCCGGAAGCCCAGGAGCTGTGGCCGTCCCGGCGGCAGGTGGCCGGAGGTGGCCCAGAGCCCGGGCTGTGGCTCCGCGGCAGAGCCCCCACCCGCCCGGCCTGGAAGACTGGGAAAGTTCCCACGGGAACTCGGCCGGTTGCTATGGAGACGGAGGCGGCCACCTTGGCTTCACCTGTTGGCGCTGGCACTCGCTGCCTCTCTGAACGTCCAAGAGGCTCATGGGAGGGACCTGTGGCCGCCCCGCGAGCCTCAGAAGCCTCCTGGGACCCCGGCCTGTGGCTGGGGCAGCCAGGAGCTCCCAGGTTCCCTCGTGTCTTGGCCGTCGATTTTTAGATTACATTGCAGACGCCGTGGCTAGGCGGACATGGGCTGTGCTGAGAGGATTCTGAAGCTCCGCCCAGGCTCCGAGGACGGGGCATGGTGCTCCATGGGCAGTGGTGGCCAGGTACGGGCGGCAGTGCCGGATGGAGAGGGTGAGCCCTGGGAAGTGCACGCATGCCCTCCCGCCCCACCCTCCCTGTGGGGGAGACGAGGGCTGGGGAAAGAAGCGGGAAGCCAGAGATTCCCAGTGGGGTGGGGCGCCCCCCCCCCCCCGAGCCCCAGGTCCCAGTGCCCAGGTGCAGGGAAGAGTACCTACTGAATGTGTGCAGAGGGCGCAGGGGCTCCAGGACCATGCCCAGGGCCACCACGGAGGCTGCCACGGCCTGACCCATGCCGTCACTGCCGACCCTGGCTGTGGTGGGAGCTGCAGAGGTTCTGGGCTCTCGCACGCTGCTCTTACGTGGGACGTGTGCTTTGCAATAGACAAACCCTTCCCTCTGTGGGCCCGGCCCCCACAGCTCACTCCACACTGGCCTCCCCCACCCGCCTGCCCAGTGGGGTGAGCCATGGGGTGGAGCCTCGGGTGGGGTACCACCAGGGGAGGCTGAGGGTGGGGGCCTGTATTGGGCGGGCACCTGCTCACCCGGCCCAGGCTTCAAGGACTTGTGTGCCCCTCACCCAGGGCCTATAAGGTGAGGTGACCCCAGTTCCCAGGCCACACCGGGCAGGGTGGGCAGATGGTGGTGGCATTGCCACCTGGGCCTGCAGAGCCACCTTGGCCATGACCTGGCATGGCCACGGGGCCCAAAGAGCAGTCCCTGAAGCTGGCACGGTACGGACTCCGTGGTGCTTCCAAGGAGGTGAACCTCGGGACCCTCAAGCCCACAAGACCCTCGCATGTCTGGCCCTGGCGCTCAGACCCCCAGGGCTACCTTCACCTCGGGGCCCCAGCGCATCTGTAGCCCAAGGGCTGGCCTCTGCCTCTCCCACCTCCAGTGGGCAAACAACCACACGGGAAAGGGCGTGGAGGGCAGCACCGGCTTCTGCACCAGGAGGCCCACACTCGGCCCCGGGGCCAACAGCAGGCGGGGCCAGCCCTTCTGAGATAGCTCATAGCCTGCACACACGGCCTGCACACGGCCCACACAGTCTGCACACATGACAACACACACGGCCTGCACACACACGGACTGCTCCAAGTCATGCACACACAGACTGCACACGGCCCACACAGTCTGCACACATGACAACACACACGGCCTGCACACACACGGACTGCTCCAAGTCATGCACACACAGACTGCACACGGCCCGTACACATGACTGCACACACGGCCCGTGCACACACGGACTG
Organism: Lepus europaeus; assembly: GCF_033115175.1. Classification (NCBI taxonomy): domain Eukaryota; kingdom Metazoa; phylum Chordata; class Mammalia; order Lagomorpha; family Leporidae; genus Lepus; species Lepus europaeus. Next base: position 183,302,288 of record NC_084827.1, read on the forward strand.
CACAGTGCACCACACACACGGCCTGCACACGGCACTGCACACGGCACTGCACACACGGCCTGCACACACACAGACTGCACACGCCGCCCCCCACACGCACACAGCACACGAGCCACACATGCAGCCCACAGGGCAATGCCCCTCCAGGCCCTGGACTGTCCCAGCCTCACCCTGCGGCTCCCAGGCCAGGCAGGGCCACACGTCCAGGGGACCCTGTGCTGTCTGGGTCCTCGGTGTCCTGGGGGTGGCCCCGGGGGCTGCGGGCCCTAATCCGCAGTCCCACGGCTGGGAGGCTCAGGTTTCTGGCGTGGAGCTCCGACTCTGGTTTTGATAAACCCGGGTTTTCTGGGCCGAGACAAAGGCGCCCTTGAGTGGAGCTCCGGGAAGTATTTCCTGGTCATATTTTTAGCACCTGAAGACAACATTTGTTCTCCTTTTTGCCTGTGGGGGGTGTGTGTGTGTTTAACTCAAGGCCGCTCCAGTTAACCCCCGTGCTCCCAGACCTGGCCCAGAATCCTCACGGGGCCAAGGCCGTGGGTCAGCGTGCTGGCTCTGGGGGTGGGCACCGGGCCTGGGGAGGTCCTGGCCCTGGGGTGGACCTGGCCCTGGGGAGGTCCTGGCCCTGGGGTGGACCTGGCCCTGGGGAGGTCCTGGCCCTGGGGTGGACCTGGCCCCCACCCCCATTACCTCTTCAGCCTGGGCTCACCCCTGTACAGAGCAAGATCACAGCTCAAGCAGGAGGTGCTTCCTCTCTCCCCCCTCCCCCTCCTCTCCCCCCTCTTTTCTCTTCCTCCCCCTCCTCTCTCTCTCCCCCTTCTCTCTCTCCTCCCTCTTCTCTCTCCCCCTCCTTCTCCTTCTGCTCTCCTCTCTCTCCCTCCTCCTCTCCCCCCTCTTTTCTCTTTCTCCTCCTCCTCTCTCTCTCCCCCTCCTCTCTCCCCCTCCTCTCTCTCCCTCCCCCTTCCTCTCTCTTTCTCCCCCCTCCTCTCTCTCTCCCCCTCCTCTCTCTCCCCTCCTCTCTCTCTCTCCTCTCTCTCTCTCTCTCTCCCTCTCTCTCTCTCCGCCTCCTCTCTCCCCCTCCTATCTCTTTCTCCCCCCTCCTCTCTCTTTCTCCCCCCTCCTCTCTCTCTCTCCCCCTCCTCTCTCTCCCCTCCTCTCTCTCTCTCGCCCTCCTCTCTCTCTCTCTCCTCTCTCTCTCTCCCTCTCTCTCTCTCTCCCCGCCTCCTCTCTCCCCCTCCTATCTCTTTCTCCCCCCTCCTCTCTCTTTCTCCCCCCTCCTCTCTCTCTCTCTCCCCCCCATCTCCCAGGTGGTGTGGGGGGTTGACCCCCAGAAATGAGGTCTCCTTAGACCCCGTGCTGGGCAGGTGGGGGGTCTCCAAGGTGTGACTGACAGGAGGCAGAGCCAGTGCAGGACCTGGGCCCCACCCCTTCTCAGGGAAGGCCCCATGCTCCCTGCTCTGGCTATGGAGCCCCGCCTGTAGCCACACCCCCAACACAGCTTGGGCCAACAGCAGGTGGAGGCTGAGGCCCCAGGGGTCCAGGCCCCAGATGAGCAAGACACAGAAGTGTCCCCCGAGAGGCGGGGACACAGGCTGGGAGGGGCACCACTCCAAATTGTGCCCCCCAGCCTGGGGGCCTCTGGCCCTGTGCCCAGGCCCCTCCAGGAGAGTCCGCTTTACCCAGGAGTCTCCGTGCTGTGGTGGTCGTGCCCTCCCTGGACCCACGGGAAAACCTCCAGGAATCCTCCCGGTGTGGCCGTGCACTCCCCCAGCCCCAGACCCAAGACAGCTCCCAGGAAGCCCCCTGGGCCTGCGCCCAGGTAGGAGGATCGGGTCGAGGGGGCGGCACCCGGGCTACTGGCAGCCCTGCCCGTCGCGAGGGGGGACCTGCGCCCCCACGAGCGCCCAGGGAGGGGGAGCCCGTGGGCTGGCGCTTTAAGAGTCGCCACTCGGCGTGGCGCCGCCCCGGCCCGCCCCGCAGTGACCGCCCAGGCTGGGTATTTAAGCCGCGGCCCCAGGGCGGGCCGGCCAGCGCGGTCCCACACGGCGCCTTCTGCACGGAGGCCGGCCTGGCCCGGCCGCGGCCCCGCCGCAGACCCGGCGATGCGGCGCGGCGCCGCCTGGGCGCTGCTGCTGGCCGCAGCCCTGGGCCTCGGGGCGCGCGGGGCGCGGGGCGCCGTGGCGCTCGCCGACTTCTACCCGTTCGGCGCGGAGCGCGGCGACGCCGCCACCCCTCGGCGGGACGACGGCGGCTCGGGGCTGCAGCCGCTCTCCGCGCCCTTCCCGTTCTTCGGGGCGCAGCACTCGGGACTCTACGTGAGTAGCGGGGAGGGCGCTGGCCCGGTGCTGCCTGCCCGCCCGCCCGGCTCCGGCCGCGGCCGCCAGCCACTTGGCACCGCGGCGGCCAGGGGTGGACTGAGGACAGCGTCCGGCGGCGCGGGCGGGCGGGCGGGGCGGGCACCCTGGCCGCGGCGAGCGGCGCCGGCCCGCGGGGCTCTTCAGACAGCGAAGGGGCAGCCGGCACCGGTGTCCCCGGGGCCTCAGGGACCCGCTGATCCGCGGGGGCGCTCCGCCTGGACAGCTCTCAGAACCTCCCCGCTGACCCCCAGGTCCAGTGGCCCCTCCCCAGGGACGCTGGGCAGGGAGCGCCGACTCACCACGCCCCCCTTCCTCTCCTCCCTCCCCTCCTGAGTCTGGGGCTACCTGGGGACCCAGTGCAGGGACAGCTAGCTGCTGGCCCGGTGCCACGTCCCTCTCCAGGGCTCCGAGGGCCGTGGGCACCCCTGCAGTGAGGACCTGTGATGCCCCCAGATCCCACCTAGGAAACAGCCGCCCCGACACCCACACCGCCCACCTCCACCTCCTTCATCTCAGTGCCGCCCCAGCCCTGCCCCCCACGCCGCCGTCCACGCCGCCGTCCACGCCGCCGTCCCCACGCCCTCCCCGCCTGTGGCCATCCTGACCCAGCGCCCCCGGGGGCTGCTGCCACCACCATGAGGCTCTGTGGCCAGGCCCCCCTCAGTGGCAGCTTTGGGGGATGCGACAGTGGTCTGTAGGTGCCGCCCCGTGAAGTCCCTTGGAGCTGGGTGGACAGCACTGGGGCCCAGGAGCGGGAGATGTCATCCTGCTTGCCGGGACCTTGTCACAGTGTTCCTCGCACTGATGTCACAGGTGAAAACTCAGCCTCCCCCAAGGGACAGCTCTGGGCCGAAAGGCCATCAGAGGCGGCGCCCACCGCGAGGGTTTCCAGAAGCAAGGCGCTGGCGCCTGCTGTGTGGACGCTGGGCTCTCGAGGGAGCAGTGTAGGGAGCTGCATCCAGACGTGTGGGGGGCGTCCACACTGCCCGGGGAGGAGAGGACCCGCCTTGGATGCCCCTGGCTCCACCTGGTCCACAGCCAGCAGGGCACAGGGGTCCCCTCAGAGCCCTGGAGCCTGTGTCAGGCAGCTGGGTGCTGGGCCGAGCAGGCTTGTGGCAGGAGCAAGCCAGCGGGCGCAGGGTGCTGCCCAGCCTGGCCCTGGCGAGGCAGGCTTCCCACAGCCCACAGCGAGGACGTGGTGTGGCTGGACTTCAGCGCCATGGTCACTGCCGTGGGTGTGGCACCTGCCAGGCCATGGGCAGAGAGAGCTGGACGTGGCCTGCAGACCAGTGGGGTGCAGCCGTCCACTCTGGGAATGTGCCAGGCCCCTGCCCAGGCCATGCACAAGACCATGCTGTGGCCTCTGGGAGCAGCTGCCTCCCAGCCCTGATGCCCCAGCAATGGTCAGGGTAGGGGTGGCTGGGGTGTGGGCGGGGCCGGGCTGCGGGAGAGGTGGGCGGGGCCTAGGCCCCCACTGAGGTTCCTCCCACCCACCTGGGTCCCTCTGGCTGTGCAGCCGCTGTGCATCTTGGAAAACCCTGGGCCCGGTCCAAGGAATGCAGACCCCTGGGTGGGAAGCGGGAAGGGCCTGCAGTGAGGTGGACAGTGTTCCCAGAGCCCACAGGCAGGAGCGGCCTTGGCCTTGACCTCTGGCTGGCCGCACGCAGCTCGGGCCTGCAGCGAGGCATGGCTGCACACCCAGGCTGCCCCTGCACTGCCATCCCCACCCCGCCCCAGCCCGGCCCCTCCCACAGCACTGGCCAGCTCAGGACGGGCCCGGTGACCCTCGTCCAGCCGTGACCTCCTGAGCCTCGGTTTGCCCGTCTGTGCAGTGCAGCGCCCCTGTCTGATGGATCATGCCCATGACACGCGTCCGGCCCCAGCTCCAAGCCATCAGGAAAGTCCTCCCTGGCCCCTAGGGTGTCCCAGTGAAGCCAGGCCTGGGCACAGGTGACCCGGCAGCAGAGCCACAAGAAGGCTCCCTGCCCACTCGGCCTTTCCCCAAGCCCACGGACCACCGAGCAGGTGCGGGTGCCCTCGGCCCAGGGACCAGCTCCAGGCTGCTCATCCTGCTGGGGTCCCCTGCCCCCTGCACCGCCTCCCTGCTGGTACCTGGAGGAGGCAGAGCAGGAGGAAGCAGCCCCCACAAGTAGGGCCAGGTGGAGTCCAGGAGGCAGCCGGAGCCACCTGGGCTGTGGGTGCTGGCCTACGATGGCCACAATCGGCCTGGGTCGCCGGGTAGCCCTGGGAGGAGCTGAGCTTCGCAGGCAGGGGCCCTCAGACCCCATGTCCTGCTGCCCCCGACTGCTCGGCCACCTCCTGGTCCGGGCCTGCATCTCCACTTGCCCGAATGCCTGCTGGGCCTGCTCCCTGCCCTCTGCCTTCCCTTCCGCCCGCCCACCTCTGAGCACAGGGCAACAAGGGCTCAAAAGTCTGTGGGTGCTGACTGCCCCCACAGTGACCGCCTGCGCCCAACTCCCCCTCCTCGGGGCCTCCCCAACGCCCCTTGTGCCCTGGCCCCAGTGCTGGCCGCCGCCCGAGTCCATTCCAGCCTCACATGTTTTCCTGTTTGGGGTGTGGGCCCATGAGTGGCCACGTCTGTCCCCTGGGCACCAGGCTCAGAGGTGGTCTCAGCCCCTGAGCCACGTCCACCTGCTGGCCACTGGGGCGCTCTGCACCGTGCTTCTCCTGGCCTTTCCCAGGACTGGTCCGAGCTGGGGCATGGGCACCGCTGCCTGACCGTGGGGTACTGTGTCCACGCAGCCACAGCCCTGTCGCTAGGCTGGCTTCAGGAGGAGGCTCGTGGTCGGGAGTGGGGTCCTGGCATCCAGACGTCCCCTCTGTGTGTGGATGTGGGGCAAAGGGGCGGAAGCCACACAGGAGGACAGAACTCAGCCTCTGTTCTCCGAGGCCTCTGGTTTCTGAGGAGCTCTCGGCTGAGGGCGCTGCAGCAGAGCCGGGCGGCCCCGTGAGGAGTGGGGAGGCTGAGGTGGGCGCCCATTGCATCCACTGCTTCACTCCCAAATGACCACAGTGGCCGAGGCTGGACCAGGCAGAAGCCGGGGACTGGGAACTCCATCCGGGTCTCCCACTAGGGTGACGGGGACCCTGGGACTTGGGCCATGAGCTGCTGGTTTCCCAGGTGCATCAGCGGGGAGCTGGATCTGAAGCCGAGCAGCCGGACTCCGACCTGGGATGCGGCTTTGCAGCCGGCCGGCAGCTTAACCCACTGCACCACAACGCTGGCCCCGTGCTGGGGTTTTAGAAACTCGGTCTCACCGTTGTCTGAGCACCTGGAGCCCATTTTTATTGATTGCTCTGGGTGTGAAGCGCACTGTAAAACTAGCATCGTCTTCAACTGAGATTTGCAATTTTAACAAATTTCATCTCCAAAGGCCAAGTGCCGTGTCAGAGCCGCACACAGTGCTCACGCGTGTTCCCCTCCTGGCCGCCGTGCTGCCCTCGTCATGTGTGTGACTTGACGCATGTTAGGACGTGTGCTGTAAATGGTCGATTGACACTGAAGGGATGCGACGCACTGGCAGGCGCACCGTGCACCCGCAGTGCCGTGCGGTCCTCCCTGTCGTGGCCGCCGTGGTCCCGTGGCAGGTTCTGCCAAGTGGCGTGGCGGTTGAGCGTGGGTTTTCTGTGTCTGTGTTGGAATTCCGTGGGAGTTTGCCCACTGTTAAAGATGCCGTCCGTCGGCCCTGCACTGCGGGGCGCTCATACTGCTTCCTGTGTGATGTTAGCTGGCTGCGTGGCTGTGCATTTTTCTAATCTTTGTCCTGCTTGGGAGTCATTCAGACTCATCATTAGTGGATACAGGGTTTGGTGAATTCTGAGGAAAAAAATTGACCAGTGCTGCACTCCAGTACCCGGTGCAGGAGGTACCAGGAGGAGCCGAGCAGGCTGGGGGTGACGGGCATCAAGAGAGGTGGGAGGTGGCTGCCCAGGCCACGGATGGACACGGAGCAGGGTTGGAGCACGGCACAGCAGGCCAACACGTCCAAGGGCATCGGGGGTCGGGCAGGACTGGACGGGCCCTCACCTGGGGTGCAGCTGAGGCAGGAGGCGTTGCACAAAGAAGAGAGGGAGAGGCTGCGGCAGCTGGAGTGACAGGCCTGGGGTGGGGGAGCAGGTGCTCGGACCCCCAGGGCGGCAGCTGCTGCTGGGGAGGGGAAGGCCAGAACCACCCTTGTGTGCAGGGGCCCAGAGCCCCGGGCAGTACCCCAAGTCTGCAGGGTCCACAGCGCAGCCTCAGAGAGGCCTGGGCCACAGGACAGGACACAGCTCTGGGGAAGCAGGGCAGGGCCTCCACCTCCAGGAAGTCCCCTGGCTGACCCTGGTGGCCTCATCCCTCAAGGGGCAGTGAGACTGCTGAACTTTCATGGCCATTGCGTGGACCCCGCCCTCAGGTGCTCACAGGGGCCACCCCCCTGCTTCAGCGCTGGGTGTGAGTGGGCTCCACCCCCCGCCCCTCTGCCCTGCCTGGGCTGCTTGGTAGCGCCCTGTGCTGCCCAGAGTCCCTCCCCCAGAGCCTCTGTGCTGCCCATGGCTCAGCAGGGGCCAGGACACGCCCGCCACGGTGAGGGCGCAGTGAGGGCTCAGGGACAGCCCACCCTGCCCAGCGCGCTCGGCTCGGCACGTGGCCACCCACCTGGACCGTGGGTGCTTAGTGGGAGCAGCACGATGCCAGAACCACACCTGCAAGCCCTGAGCTCCAGGCCGCAGGCCCCACAGGTGGCTGGGGGCACAGCCAGGGCGGCACCGGACAGCAAGACCGCAGGGAAGGACACGGGGAAGCCCCTCCCTCTCCCTGAGGGTCTGACCTGGTCGTGCAGGCCCCTGGGGTCCCATGGCTCCATCTGGCGCCCGGGCAGCCCCACCTGCCCTGTGTGGAGCTGCTGGCTCCGTGCGGCTGCTGTAGCAGGTGCTCATCTGCTGGCCGGGGACACCTGGGGCTGCTCTCGTGGTCCTGAGGCGAGACTGACGGGCAGGAGGTGTCCGTCTTCATGGTGTGTGCCCTGACGACCTGGCCCGGGTTGCTGCGGTCACTCCAGCAGCCACGGTGCGGAACACACCCCTCCCACCCGAGCGGCCAATGCCCCGCCCCCACACACCCGCCCTGGCTCCTCCTGTTTCCCACACTTGCGGGTCCCAGAGCAGGGGTGGGGGTGTCTTCCCATGGTCATCCCTGGGACCGCGTCTGCAGAGTGGGTGGCAGGATGCCCTTGTCCTCTGGCCGACGGCAGCGCGGGAGTGCGGGTCTGGCTCAGCCCCTCGTCCCTCACGCGCACGGGGGTTGTGAATCCTGCCGCGGGCTCCTGCCAAGTTCCAGTTTCCCTTTCTTTTTTTTTTTAAGATTTATTTATTTATTTATTTGAAAGGCAGAGTTACACAGAGAGAGGAGAGGCACAGAGAGAGAGAGAGAGAGAGGGAGAGAGAGGTCTTCCATCCACTGGTTCACTCCCCAATTGGCCGCAATGGTCAGAGCTGGGCCCATCTGAAGCCAGGAGCCAGGAGCCTCCTCCAGGTCTCCCACTCAGGTGCAGGGACCCAAGAACTTGGGCATCTTCTACTGCTTCCCAGGCCACAGCAGAGAGCTGGGTTGGAAATGGAGCCGCTGGGTCTTGAACCGGCGCCCGTATGGGATGCTGGCAGTGCAGGCAGTGAGCGGCTTTACCTGCTGCGCCACAGCGCCGGCCCCGTTTCCCTCTCGGGCTGGCGCAGGTAGCTGGGGTCCTGCGGCTTCTGTGGAAGATGTGCCTGGGGTTTCAGGCTCCCAGCTCCAGCCCAGCTGCTGCGGGCATCTGGGGAATGGACCAACAGCTGGAAGATGGGAGCGCTCGCTCTCTCTCACTCTTCCTCTCGCTCCCTCCCGCCCTCCCCCCACTGGGTGTGTGTGCACGTCCATCCCCCTGTGTCTGTCTGCCCCAGGGTCACACCAGCCTGTGTGCCAGTGCCCAGGCCTCAGGGTGTGTAGCTGTGTCTTACCACAGGCAGGGGGCGCTGCAGGACTGGAGGGCGTCCCCTCTCTTGGCCCTCAGTCTGCAGAGGGACAGGAGGCCACCAGGGGGCATCTGTGGGCCCTCAGTTCTCCACACCCGATGCTTGTTCCCGTCCCCTGACACCCAGGGCGGGGACCACACGGCGAGGCGTCCAGGCCCCACTGGGACCGGTGTTTATTCCTCCTTCCTCCCCGGCAAGTGCACGAGAGCCAGGGCACCCGCAGCACCGGGGGCCGGGCTGGGCTCCAGGGAGGGGTGGGCTGACTCGCTCTCTCTCCCTCGCTCTCGCTCTCCCTTTTTATTTGAGAGACACAGAGCCAGAGCTGGATCACTCACCCAAATGCCCACCCATGGACCGAGCCAGGCTGGAACTGGGGGCTGGCAGCTGAGTTCAGGGACCCAGTTATGGGACCGTCACTGCCGCCTGCCAGGTCTGCATGACAGGGAGGTGGGTCAGGGCTCGAGCCCAGCGCTCCGAGGTGCGATGCCGGCATCCTCTTGGAATCGCTGGAATTGCTGGGGCTGAGCCAGGCCAAAGCCAGGAGCCAGGAACGCAGCCTGGGTCTCCTGCGTGAGTGGCGGGGGCTCTCGTGCTGAGCTAGCACCTGCTGCCTCCCCAGGTGCACACGGCCGGGCAGCTGTGTGGGATGCAGAGGTGGGACCCAGACCAGGAGCCCCAGGACGGGACAGTGTGGCCAGGCAGCCCAGCCGGGAGGTGGCCCCTGCCCAGCACCGCGGCCGCCCCCCTCGTGCCCGCCCGCTCCTCGCGGAGTGCATTCACATTCCACACAGTCCACTCTCACAGGGGACGTGTGTGCAGGGACAGCGGCACGCCCACCAGAGCCAGGGCACTTTTCTTGTCCCAAGCCCGGAGCCCTGAGCCAGGACCCTTGGCCCTGCCCCGTCCATGCCAGCAGGGCAGTCCTGGTCACAGTCCTGTGCTGGACATTTCCCACGCATGGACTCGTGCCGTCCCTTCTGGCTGGCTCCTCGCGACTCATGCAGCCGCGGGAGCCAGTGCTCCATTTCTCCTTGGCACCAGAGGAGACTCCGCCCACTCACTGCCTGTGTGTTGCCGGCCGGGGGGGCCAGGGGGTGTCTTGGCTGTGTGCACACCGCCTGCACTTCTCCGTGGGCTGTCTCGGTTTGCACTTGGTGGTAGCCGGACAGCCAGGGGGCGCCGTGGTTCTGTCTCTTGGGTGTACATGATGCCTGCCGGGGAGTGGGATGCTGGGACACAGGGGACTCCCTGTCTGACCACTGAGGGCCTCCCAGACGCTGTCCAACATGGTGGCACCGCCGCACGTCCCCCGGCTGCTCCCCAGCACCACCTGCTGGGAGAGCTGGGGTCTCGCCGCCCTGCCGGCAGTGAGGATCGCCCACTTGCAGCTCTCCTTTGGAGAAATGGCCGTGCAAGAGCGTTGCTCATTTCCATCGAGCTGGTGCCCTGTCCCCGCTGAGCTCGAATCGTCTTCGTTTTCCGGGCTGCGCCCCTTGTCACACTGTGGTCTGAGCTCTGTCTCCCATCCTGGGGGTCACATGTCCATTTTTAAGTCTATCAAGTGCTCTCATCCACTGGTTCACCCCCCCAATGCCTGCAGCTGCCACGGCTGGGCCAGGCCAAAGCTGAGAACCAAGGGCTCCATCCAGGTCTCCCACAGGGGTGGTGGGGAGCCCCCGGCCCTGCCCTGAGCCAGCCCAGCTTCCTGCCAGGGTCAACATCAGCAGGAAGTGGGGATCAGGACTGCAGCCTGGATTCAAACCCCGCTGGGATCTTAACCATGGCACCCAAGGCCGACTCCCTCTCCTTGTGCCCAGAGAGGCCTTTGCAGGACAAACGTGTCAGGGCCGGGGCCGTGGTACAGCGTCCTGTGTGACACCAGGTCAAGTCCTGGCTGCTCCACTTCTGACCCAGCTCCCTGCTGTGGCCTGGGAGGGCAGCAGAGGATGGACGACCAAGGGCCGCTGCACCTGCGTGGGAGACCGGGATGGAGTTCTGGGCTCCTGGCTTCAGCCTGGCCCAGCCCCAGCCATGAACCAGCAGATGGAAGATCTCTCTCTCTAGCTCTGCCTTTCAAATAAAATTAAAATATTTTTAAAATACTGCGTTTTCATTCTGGTAATACCCAGCTCGCGTGTTCTTCTTTTGTTGTCTTGTACTGTCAGTGTTGGGCCCAAGAGCGCCGGCTGACCGCAGACCACAGGCCCCATCTCTTCCTGCGGGCTAGCAGGCTCGGCCCCCGCGCTGGGACATTAGTCCTGGCTGCGTTCCTTCCGCACGGGGCTTGAGGTGGGGCCCCCGCGCCCTCTGTGCTGGACTGGGCTCCCGCCCCCGGCTGCGTCGGAGTCAGAGCTGGGGTCAGGCACGGGGAGCCCTCCTGCTGCCCGGCTCGTGGTGAGGAAGTGAGCTGGGTGGTGCTGCCGTCAGAGGCCCTGGGCTTCCCAGGTCCTGAATGTCTCTCAGCAGCGTGTGTGGCTTTTAGTGCAAGAGTTCGGGACGGATCTGCCCCGGGGTCACGGCCGCGGTGCTGGGGCGCTGTCCTCCCAACTCCGCGTCTGCATCGCCCGGTGCCACTGACCGCGAGTGCGGTGCCACGGCGAGCCCCCGGCTGGGTCTGATCTCTGAGTAGCGGATTCCTTGGGATCTTCTTTATGCAAATCACAGCCTCTCCGAGGAAGGAGCTTTGCTGCTTCCCGTGCCGCTCAGACGCCCCCTTTGCCACGCGCACCTCGGCAGCTCCCCACCCGCTGTGGGCCAGGCGGCCTGGCTGCTGGGGAGCGGGACCAACAAAGCAGGGAGGGCTGAGCCCCCACGTCTTCCGGCTTCTTCTCAAAGCAGCTGCAGGCGGCCAGCGAGGACCCCGGCCCCTGCCCTGGTGGGTGGGGGCTATGAGCGAGGACCCCGGCCCCTGCCCTGGTGGGTGGGGGCTATGAGCGAGGACCCCGGCCCCTGCCCTGGTGGGTGGGGGGCTATGAGCGAGGACCCCGGCCCCTGCCCTGGTGGGTGGGGGGCATGAGTGAGGACCCCGGCCCCTGCCCTGGTGGGTGGGGGGCATGAGCGAGGACCCCGGCCCCTGCCCTGGTGGGTGGGGGGCATGAGCGAGGACCCCGGCCCCTGCCCTGGTGGGTGGGGCGCATGAGTGAGGACCCCGGCCCCTGCCCTGGTGGGTGGGGGGCATGAGCGAGGACCCCGGCCCCTGCCCTGGTGGGTGGGGGCCATGAGCGAGGACCCCGGCCCCTGCCCTGGTGGGTGGGGCGCATGAGCGAGGACCCCGGCCCCTGCCCTGGTGGGTGGGGGGCATGAGTGAGGACCCCGGCCCCTGCCCTGGTGGGTGGGGCGCATGAGCGAGGACCCCGGCCCCTGCCCTGGTGGGTGGGGCGCATGAGCGAGGACCCCGGCCCCTGCCCTGGTGGGTGGGGGGCATGAGCGAGGACCCCGGCCCCTGCCCTGGTGGGTGGGGGCCATGAGCGAGGACCCCGGCCCCTGCCCTGGTGGGTGGGGGGCATGAGCGAGGACCCCGGCCCCTGCCCTGGTGGGTGGGGCGCATGAGCGAGGACCCCGGCCCCTGCCCTGGTGGGTGGGGGGCATGAGCGAGGACCCCGGCCCCTGCCCTGGTGGGTGGGGGGCATGAGTGAGGACCCCGGCCCCTGCCCTGGTGGGTGGGGGGCATGAGCGAGGACCCCGGCCTTGGTGGGTGGGAGGCATGAGCGAGGACCCCGGCCCCTGCCCTGGTGGGTGGGGCGCATGAGCGAGGACCCCGGCCCCTGCCCTGGTGGGTGGGGGGCATGAGCGAGGACCCCGGCCCCTGCCCTGGTGGGTGGGGGGCATGAGCGAGGACCCCGGCCCCTGCCCTGGTGGGTGGGGGGCATGAGCGAGGACCCCGGCCCCTGCCCTGGTGGGTGGGGGGCATGAGCGAGGACCCCGGCCCCTGCCCTGGTGGGTGGGGCGCATGAGCGAGGACCCCGGCCCCTGCCCTGGTGGGTGGGGGGCATGAGCGAGGACCCCGGCCCCTGCCCTGGTGGGTGGGGGGCATGAGCGAGGACCCCGGCCCCTGCCCTGGTGGGTGGGGGGCATGAGCGAGGACCCCGGCCTTGGTGGGTGGGAGGCATGAGCGAGGACCCCGGCCCTGGCAGGTGGGGGCCATGAGCGAGGACCCCGGCCCTGGCAGGTGGGGGACATGAGCGAGGACCCCGGCCCCTGCCCTAGTGGGTGGGGCGCATGAGTGAGGACCCGGCCCTGGTGGGTGGGGTGTGAGCGAGGACCCTGGCCCTGACAGGTGGGGCACGTGAGTAAGGACCTGGCCCCCACCCTGGTGAGGGTCCCACACTGACTTCTTGGTTGCAAGCATCCCAGCCCCACAGGCCTCTCCTGCCACAACTCCACTGAAAACCCCTCGGCAGTGGGGACCCCCAGCCTCAGCGGTCATGCCCCCGCTGCCTTCTGGCCGGACCCCGGGCCTGCCACCCTTATCCTGCCACCAGAGCTCCGTGGGGGGCAGCTGCAGCATCTCCGGGTGGGACCTGAGGGCCCCACCCCACACCACTGCCTGCGCCTGGGCGTCCTGGCCACTGTGATGGCCTTGTCCCTGCTCCCGGGAGGCTGCCACTCATGCCAACATCCACGCCACTTCTGATGAGTTGTATTTTTCTAGAACATTTCCTGCTTTTTCTGAAGCTTTGAAAGTGGCTACAGAGGCGTCTGTGGGACACTGACCGCCCGTGTGATGGCAGCGCGGCTGAGACCCTGCCCACAGGGCCGCCGTGGCCACAGGTGCACCTGTGTCATATTGGAGCAGACGCGCCCGGCATCCTCTGTGCCCAGGTCACTCATGTTCTGCTGCAGCGGGAAGCTGACGCCCAGCTGCCGTTGTCGCCATGAGCACCGGGCTGTCCGTCTGCCAGCCGCACCGTGAGCACCGGGCTGTGCATCACCGGCTGCGCCGTGAGTCCGGGCTGTCTGTCTGCCAGCCGCACCGTGAGCACCGGGCTGTGCATCACCGGCTGCGCCATGAGCTCCGGGCTGTCCGTCTGCCAGCCGCGCCGTGAGCACCGGGCTGTCCGTCTGCCAGCCGCGCCGTGAGCTCCAGGCTGTCTGCCAGCCGCGCCGTGAGCACCGGGCTGTGCATCACCGGCTGCGCCGTGAGCACCAGGCTGTCCGTCTGCCAGCCGCGCCGTGAGCTCCGGCTGTCTGCTGGCCACACAGCTACCCTGCTACTGCCTTTTGTGAGGGAGATGAGGGAACAGGTTCTTGTCTTCGCACAAGCAAGAGTTCGGACGTGGACAGAGCAGTGGTCAGCAGGCAGCCAGGTTTCCTGGCCGGGCATCTGCCTCTGCGGACGGAATCAGAGCCCAGCCGCTCAGGCCTGGGCACCTGGCAGGCCAGGTGGGCAGCTCAGCAGAGAGCAGAGAGCTGAGCACAGGCTGGGGCCAAGGAGGGCACGGGGTCCGCTTCTTCCCACATTCCCCCCCCCTCCAGGACACGGGGTTTGCTGAGTATGAATCGGGGACCTCCTCCTGAGGGTCACTGCCCGGTGCTGCTGGGTGGGGGAGCCCGGTGGTGCTGCGCGGGGAGGGTTCTCCTGGGGAGCCTTCCCTGGGGGAGCGTCTTCTGCTGCTTTTCCTGGCCATCCGCAGGGAGTGGCCGGGACTTGAACCGGCGCCCACATGGGATGCCAGGTGGCAGCCACAGCGCTGGCCCAGCTGTGCTGTGTAATTCCCACCAACAGTGCACAAGCATTCCCGCCTTCCCCTGGCTGCCCCGGGGTTGGCGGTAGTAGTAGCATAATGGATGTGAGGTGCTGGCGCCCTGTGATTCTTCCTTCAAAGCCAAGAGCTCCATCCAGGGCCTCCCACATGGGTGGCAGGGGCCCAAGTGCCTGAGCCATTAGCAGGGAGCTGTATCAGAAGTGGACTTGAACCCACGCCCAGATGAGATGCCGGCGTGGCAGGGGGCGGCTTCACCCTCTACACCACAGCGCTGGCCCGGAGTCACGGAAGTTCTTGCTGTCTCCTGGCTTTGTTCCCAAGGTCTTTGTGTTCAGATGCCAGGGAGCTCTGACCCTGGGGCCCTGACCCTGGGGCCCTGACCCTGGGGCTGTGACACTGGGGCCCTAACCCTGGGGCTGTGACACTGGGGCCCTGACCCTGGGGCCCTGACACTGGGGCCGTGACACTGGGGCTGTGACACTGGGGCCGTGACACTGGGGCCCTGACCCTGGGGCCCTGACACTGGGGCCCTGACACTGGGGCCGTGACCCTGGGGCCATGACACTGGGGCCCTGACCCTGGGGCCCTGACCCTGGGGCCGTGACACTGGGGCCGTGACACTGGGGCCGTGACCCTGGGGCTGTGACAGTGGGGCCGTGACACTGGGGCCGTGACCCTGGGGCCGTGACACTGGGGCCGTGACCCTGGGGCCGTGACCCTGGGGCCCTGACACTGGGGCCGTGACACTGGGGCCCTGACCCTGGGGCTGTGACACTGGGGCTGTGACACTGGGGCCCTGACCCTGGGGCTGTGACCCTGGGGCCCTGACTCTGGGGCCCTGACCCTGGGGCTTATTCTCCTTCCAGTGTTCACAGGCCTCTTCCCAGGGCCCCGTGCTGAGCTGGATTATCTTCCTCCCAGCTTCCTCTTCGGCGTTTTCCTAGTTTCGGGTTGTCATCCGCTGGTGCCCTCTGCCACGTGGTGAGCTTGGTTGAGATGGTCACCTGGGCCACTGTGGCCACCTCCGCCGTCCAGGGTGTGGGATCTGATGTACTGGCTTCTTGACATTTCTGAACACCCAGCTGGCCCGTGGGGCTGTCTCCACTGCCCCTCCAGCTGCAGGGACCCCAGTGGGGGCCACGGGGAAGCCGGAGCCAGGGGGCAGAGGCAGGCAGGTCGCGGCCCTGGTCTGGCGCTCATGGCAAAGTCCCGCTCATCCATCTCTGTCACCTGGGACTTTGGTATCACAGCCAGGAAGGTTCTTCCACATCCGGGGTCATGAGGTCAGCTCTTGTCACCTGGAGGCTGGCAGTGGGCATGGAGTGGCCCCCGTGTGGGGCACTGGGGACAGCCACGCCCGCCTCTGTGGTGTGGATTTCCCACCAGCTCTCACCTGAGGGGCTCAGCGGCCTCGTGGAAGTCTCTGGACTTAGACGCCAGAGCTTCCTTCTGGTCTGTTGGGTGAGGGCGAGGCCATGGGGTCCCAGCTCGGCATTCAGGCCGTGTCGGGCTCCCGGATCGGAGCTGGTTCTGAGCCTCGATGGTTTCCTCTCGCGCTCCCGAGGTTATGAACACCGCAGGTCTGCTTTGTTGCTGCGGCTCCCAAGTGGGGAAAGAGCGCTGAGTGCTGGGTCTGCTCACAGACGCTCCCTGTCCACTGCCCGGCTGTGCCTTTAAGAGCAGAGAGGTGCGGGCAGGCATCGGGCTCAGCGCTGAGCCTCGGCTGGGATGCCACGTCCCAGGTCACCTCCGGCCCCTCCTGACTCCAGCTTCTGGCTGGTGCCCGTGGTGGTTCCTGCCACCTGCCTGGGAGACCCGGCCTGAGTCCCAGTTCTCGGCTCTGGCCTGGGCCTCTGGGCAGAGAGGAGAGAGGTGTGCATTCCCACCGTGTCGCAGGGCTGTCACACGGCACCTGCTCCCCCAAAGGCGGCAGGGGGGTTCTCCAGATGTGAAGCCCTGGTCCTGCGACTGCTCCCACTGCCGCCCCCCGGTGCCTGCCGGGGCCTGGGAACCACAGGCTCTGGGGCCGGGTGGTGCCATGTCGGGTGCTGTCCACTGTGGCCGTGGTGGCTGTCTGGGTCCTCGTCTTCGGAGCTCTGTCTCCGTGGCCCCCTTGCCCCCACAGCACCTGGACTCCACCCTGGCGTTGGCGGGCGGCTGCCTCGCAGGTGCTGTGCCCATGGCCAGGGCGGGGGGGTCGCGCTGGGTGGGTCCGGCTGGTGATGCTGTCAGCCGCCTCCTCCCAGAAGCCTCCTGGGTGCCCGCCCTCCCCTCACACCCGCCTTTCTGCCCAGCAGGTGAACAATAACGGGATCATCTCCTTCCTCAAGGAGGTCTCTCAGTTCACCCCCGTGGCCTTCCCCATCGCCAAGGACCGCTGCGTGGTGGCCGCCTTCTGGGCAGACGTGGACAACCGGCGAGGGGGCGACGTGTACTACAGGGAGGCCACGGACCCGGCCACACTGCGCAGGGCCACGGAGGACGTCCGGCGCTACTTCCCTGAGCTCCCGGAGTTCTCGGCCACCTGGGTTTTCGTGGCCACCTGGTACCGCGTGACCTTCTTTGGAGGAAGTGCCTCCTCTCCCGTGAGTGCAGCTCTCCCCGGGGGGCGCCCCAGGGCCCTCACCTGCTGGGCATGGCCCCCAGTCCACTCTGGGAGGGGAAACAGAAGTCACTTAGCCAGGGCCGAGGGGCCTGAAACAGCAGCTGGGCACTTGGCAGACCCACGCCGGGCACAGGGCGGCCACGGGCACTTGGCAGACCCACGCCGGGCACAGGGCGGCCACGGGCACTTGGCAGACCCACGCCGGGCACAGGGCGGCCACGGGCACTTGGCAGACCCACGCCGGGCACAGGGCGGGCACAGGGCGGCCACGGCTCCTGCAGAGCTGAGTGCTTACGCACTTGGCAAACATCCTGGGGCAGGCGTGGGCACCGCGGTCAAGAAGGGACCCCTGCGGCGCCAGCGCCATGGCGCGGTAGGTTAGTCCTCTGCCTACGGCGCCAGCATCCCATATGGCCACCGGTTCTAGTCCTGGCTGCTCCTCTTCCAGTCCAGCTCTCTGCTGTGGCCTGGGAAAGCAGTGGAAGATGGCCCAAGTCCTTGGGCCCCTGAACCCATGTGGGAGACCAGGAGGAAGCTTCTGGCTCCTGGCTTCAGATCGGCACAGTTCCAGCCATTGCGGCCATTTGGGGAGTGAACCAGCAGAGGGAAGATCTCTCAGTCTCTCTTTCACTGTCTGTAACTCTATCTCCCAAATAAATAAATAAAATCTTTAAAGAAAAAAAAAAGGGGGACCGCTACAACCCACACCAGCGTGCCTGGGCGTGAGTGCCAGCTCCACTTCAACACCAGCTTCCTGCTGGTGCACCTGCAAGGCAGCAGGCGATGGCTCAGGTGCCTGCACCCTGCCACTGTGTGGGAGACCCGCGTGGGGTCCCAAGCTCCTGATCCGGCCTGGCCCAGCCCTGGCTGTTGCAGGCATCAGGGGAGCAGACCAGCAGATAGAAGATCTCTCTCTCTCTCTCTCTCTCTCTCTGCCTTTCAGAGAAAATGAAAAATATATAAAAACATCCTAAAATAAACATTTTCTAGGGCACCTTCTGGGTGGCAGCACTGTTTCAGGTCTGGGTAGAGAGCAGTGGACAAGGCTCAGGAGTGGCCAGGGTGAGCATGGGGTGACAGAGCCAGCAGCCCAGAGTGTGCGTGGGGGTGACGGAGCCGCTAGCCCAGGGGGCACATGGGAGTGATGGAGCCGCTAGCCCAGGGTGTGCATGGGGGTGACGGAGCCACCAGCCCAGGGTGAGCATGGGGGTGATGGAGCCACGTGGCCCAGGATGTGCATGGGGGTGATGGAGCCGCCAGCCCAGGGGGCACATGGGGGTGACAGAGCCAGCAGCCCAGGGTGAGCATGGGGGTGACAGAGCCAGCAGCCCAGAGTGTGCATGGGGGTGACAGAGCCAGCAGCCCAGGGTGAGCACAGGGGGGTGATGGAGCCGCTAGCCCAGGGTGTGCATGGGGGTGACAGAGCCACCAGCCCAGGGTGTGCATGGGGGTGACAGAGCCAGCAGCCCAGGGTGAGCACAGGGGGGTGACGGAGCTGCCAGCCCAGGGTGCACATGGGGGTGATGGAGCTGCTAGCCCAGGGTGAGCATGGGGGTGATGGAGCCGCCAGCCCAGGGGGCACATGGGGGTGACAGAGCCAGCAGCCCAGAGTGTGCATGGGGGTGACAGAGCCAGCAGCCCAGGGTGAGCACAGGGGGGTGACAGAGCTGCCAGCCCAGGGTGAGCATGGGGGTGATGGAGCCGCGTGGCCCAGGGTGCGCATGGGAGAGACGGAGCCACCAGCCCAGGGGGCACATGGGGGTGACAGAGCCAGCAGCCCAGGGTGAGCACAGGGGGGTGACGGAGCTGCCAGCCCAGGGTGCACGTGGGGGTGATGGAGCCGCGTGGCCCAGGGTGCGCATGGGAGAGACGGAGCCACGTGGCCCAGGGTGTGCAAGGGGGCGACGGAGCCGCCCAGCCCAGGGTGAGCACGGCGCGTCCAGCAGCGGGTGGGCAGCTGAGATCCAAGCCCAGCCTCTGGCCCTCGGCAGCTCCCAGGGCCCCGCCTGCTTCCCATGATGCACCACAGGTCCCAGCTTCCTCAGCGCCCGGGGCTCCCTTCACCACTGCATGGGCAGCGGCAGGACCAGGGGCCGAGTGGGCTCTGTGCAGCCAGTGCTGCCTCACCCAGGGCCCCACCCTGGCAGGGAGGGCAGTGCCGCCCCAGACGTGGGTCCCCACAGCCCAGCTCACTGCACTGTCCTCCTCCTGTGCCCCCACTCCCAAGCTTCTCCCCGCAGCCAGGGGGAGTCCTGGCCCCTGCCAGATGTAGCCAGCCGTGGCCAGCCGTGGCCGGCCGTAGCCAGCCATGGCCAGCCGTGGCCAGCTGTAGCCAGCCGTGGCCAGCTGTAGCCAGCCGTGGCCAGCCGTGGCCGGCCGTAGCCAGCCATGGCCAGCCGTGGCCAGCTGTAGCCAGCCGTGGCCAGCCGCCCTGAGCCCTTCCGGTCCTCTGTACCCGTTCCCCTGCGCTGCTTCTGGCCTTTTTCTCGGGACGCAGTTTCATCTGCATTTACCTGGTAAGCGCTGGGGCCGCTGGGTCTGAGCGCCAGCCGTTCCCAGAGCAGCCCGGGCACACGCACAGCGCCGTTCCTCACGCCAGCTCGCGCGGCTGCACGGGCGCCGTGGTCTCCCCCCCCCCCCCCCCCGCCCCCGGGCCTCTCACCCGCTGTGTTTAAAGCCGCCCTTGACCCATGATTTACTTTCAGGGCTGGGAGTTGGTCCTTTCCCAGCCTCCTGCTCGTCCTGAGGCCGTGCCCCAGGAGGCCCCACCCGCCCCGCCCCCTCTCCCAGCGTCCTCTTTTACCTTTCCCCCTTTGCTGTTCGTGGGTTTGTTCATGCACACACCCCTCCCAGTGCCTCCCCCACAGCTGCACACACCCACCTAGCCCCTCCCCCACAGCTGCACACACCCATCCAGCCCCTCCCCCCCAGGTGCCCATGCCCTACCCAGCCCCACCCCACCCAGCCCCTCCCCCACAGCTGCACACACCCACCCAGCCCCTCCCCGCAGGTGAACACCTTCCAGACGGTGCTCATCACCGACGGCAAGTTGTCTTTCACCATCTTCAACTACGAGTCCATCACGTGGACCACCGGCACGCACGCCAGCAGCGGGGGCGACGCCAACGGCTTGGGAGGCATCGCGGCCCAGGTAAGAGGTGCGGGCTGGCCCCGTTGGGGCCCCGCTCCCCACTGCAGGCAGGCGCCCCTCTAGTCCAGACACCCAGGCAGAGGCCAGCAAGGAGCCCACAGTGACAGGGCATCCCCAAGCCGCTCATAGCCCAGTGGTTCTGTGCGCACCGGCTGCCCTGGGGTCTAGCCTGGCCAGTGGCCCCTGGAGCCATGGCCGGCAGGAAAGCCAGGGACTTGGTGCCCAGGCCCCCCGGGGGTGCAGCTCTCTGCAGGCACCCACCCTCTAGGCCAGGCCCACTCCCCTCCAGAATGGGGCCCCTGCCATGCCCGGGTGAGCAGGTGCGAAAGGGGCCACTGGCTGAGGTCAGAGCCCTGCTGGGAGGTGGGCGGCCCCCGCAGGGCCCCGTGGAGGCCGTCCGCACCTCCCCCGGGCCTGCCAGACCCTGTCCCACGCATTGGGTCAGGCGGAGAGCCGCAGCCTGGTCCAGCCCACACTGACCCCGCATTCCCCCCACCGCAGGCCGGCTTCAACGCAGGCGATGGGCGGCGCTACTTCAGCATCCCCGGTTCTCGCACGGCGGACATGGCCGAGGTGGAGACCACCACCAACGTGGGCGTGCCCGGGCGCTGGGCGTTCAGAATCGATGATGCCCAGGTGCGCGTGGGGGGCTGCGGCCATACAAGTAAGAGGCCCGAGCGGGTGCGCATGCGCGTGGGGCTGAGCGGGATGGGGTGCCCTGCGGGGAGCTGGGGGAGGGGCGGGGGCGCCACACATGCGCACCGCATCCTCCTGCCTGGCCCAGCCTCCTGCGACCCCCCAGGACCCCCGTGAGCAGGCTCTTAGCTTCCAGACTTCGGTGTTTGACAAACCCAGGGTCCTTCCGGCCCAGTGCACACGAGCAGCCGGGGTGAGGGGACATCTGTGCACCTGTGGGGACGGGGGCGCGGGGCCCCCCAGCCCTGCCCAGCCTGGGGCCCCCAGGAGAGCAGCACAGAGCCCCCCTCTTGCCCCTGGGGCCGCTTTTCCCGACCCTGAGTCCCCAACAGCCAACACGTGCTTCGGGGATGAGGAGGGAGAGGGGCTCTAGATGGGCACGCGCCACGGGGTTAGGGGAGGGAGGCACAGCCGGCGCGTGGGGCGGGGACACGTGCTGCAGGGCAGCCTGCGGACGGGCTCCCCCTGGAGTCTGAGGCTACTTGAGCCCTGGAGCCCCGGCCCCCACCGTGGGCTGCGGGCTCACCTGGCCAGCTTCATACACCAGCCAGTCTGTTGCACCTGCCGGCGGCACCGAGGTCGCCACGTGGCTGAGGCACAAGGTGCAGGTGGGGCTGGGAGCCTGGAGCCCGCAGGAGAGGGTCCAGCCAGCCCTGATCCCCGTGTGGAGGCTTCTCGCCACTGCCCGGCCCCTGAGAGGAGGGGGAGGAAGCCCCGTGTGTTCACGCCAGCATGCGGAGGCCTCCAGAGCCGCACCTTGGCTCAGAAGGGAGGGCCAGCTCACGCCTGCAGGGAGTGCGTGGGGGTCTGGCTCCCGAGAAAGTGGGGTGCCACAGACCCCGCTTGCCGCAGGCAGGCTGGCAAGCTCAGGCATCAGGGCCAGCGCAGCTGAGCGGGCAGAAGCAAGGCTGTCCCCTGGGCCTTCCCAGGGTCCGGCCACCTGAGTCCTTGGGATACTTGGGGCCACGCATCTCAGAAGCCCCGTGCTGCGGGAGCCAGGCTGCCCACCTGCCTGACCCTGTGAGGCTGAGCTGGCTGGCAGGCTGTGAGGGACGCTGATGGACACAGCTGGGTGCCCGCCTCTCATCTCACGCCCAAGGGAACCAGGAGCTAGCCGCGGTTCCGGAAGTGTCCGTGGCAGGTCTGGGACACGGGGTGGGGAACGTGTGAGGCCCAGGAAATTGCTCACTGTGGCCCTGCCGAGGGAGGGGCAGCTGATTCCAGGAGCTCGGTGGCAGGCTGATTTGTAAGGTGAGAATTTGGTATGGCCCCCAACGCTGTGATAAATACCGCAGTGGCCCTCGGCAGAAAACTGGTTCCCCAGCCCTGGTAAGGGGATACGCGGAGATTGTGAGTGTTGGTGGCTCGGGGCCAGGAGCAAAGCTTAGGTCACTGTCACCAGGAAACCCGCGCAGACCTGCCCGGCTCCGCCTGGAGACCTGTGGCCGCTGTGCAGCAGCTGTGCGGTCACCGGGCACATCGTAGGGGCCAGGCAGGGAGGCAGACGTGGCCGTTTCTAGTGGCTGTCCTGCTGAGTCCAGGAGGTGGGAGTGAGTCCCGGCCCCTTCCTGTCCGCAGCCTCCGTGTGCCTCACCCTGCGCCCGTGCCTCAATGGTGGCAGGTGCATTGATGACTGCGTCACGGGAAACCCCTCCTACACCTGCTCCTGCCTCGCAGGCTTCACCGGGCGGAGGTGCCACCTGGGTGAGTGCCGGCCAGGGACTGGGCCGGGCGCCAGGGACGGGAAGGGCACCGCAGGGGCAGCCAGGGGCCCTGGGGCATGGGGGGCATGCTGGGTGGGCAAGGCTGCCGCCCCTGGCTGCCCCATCTGTCCCCCACCCCACCTTGCCCCCAAGCGCCTGGCACGTCCTGGAGCCTGGTGTCCTCCACTGAGGTCCCAGCCCACCCATTCCAGATGTGAACGAGTGTGCCTCCCACCCGTGTCAGAACGGCGGCACCTGCACCCACGGGGTCAACAGCTTCAGCTGCCAGTGCCCGGCTGGCTTCGGGGGGCTCACCTGTGAGACAGGTAAGAGGGACCCACCTGGGCCCTGATGGGCAGGATGGCCGGATGCACAGCTGGGCCAGGGTGAGGTCCAGGACAGCCCCAGAGGGGCCTGTCCACAGTGGTGGGGGCGCAGGAGCCCAGGCGGTGCCCGGACCAGGGGCGCAGCTTGGGAACAGGCCAGGTGTTGAGGTGGATTCGTTCTGAGAGGAGGAGCGTGGTGGGGGCAAGAGGCGCGGAGTCACCACAGAGACCCCGGGAGTCGGGTGAAAGCGGGCCAGAGGCGAGCAGCCTGCAGACTCTTTTATTTCAGTTGGTACAGCAGCTTACATAGCCAAGGCAGCCAATCCGGTCAAGGGGCGGTCTATGCCCTAACCAATCACAGCCTGTTGCCAGGCAGGCTCCATTGTCAGCGGCCATCTTGGCATGGCCTTCTCATTGCAGCACAGCCAGGGTCAGGGCCAGAGGTGCAGCAGGGGCCGGTGGGAGCATGGGTGCTGCTGGGTCAGATGGGTTCATGCTGGGGCAGGAGAGGCACCATCCCCCATCTGCCTGTGCCCGACCCGGCTGCTCCTGGGCATGGCTGCCCGCCCTCCCCTGCACAGCCAGCTCCATGGTGCTGGCGTGCTTGCACACACACAGTGTTCATGGGGAGGCTCAGTTACATTTTCAAGTTGTACTCTGGAAATTAGAGGATGAAGAACAGCTCAAGTTTCACAGCAAACAGAAAGACAACAGGTGACAGAACCGGAGCTGGCGTGGGCTGTACCTGTGCTCGGTCCCACGGGCTCGCGTGTCGGGGGCAGCATCCGTGCTGTGTAGGAACCTGGCTGCCGGGATCAGACTCACTTCTGCGAGCCGGGGTGGCCAGGGGTGCAGACCCCACGCTGCAGCCTGGGGAAGCCCCTCAGTCTTCGCAGCTTTCCCTGCACTTCTGTGTCCTCCCTCGCCCCCACACGTGTCCTCCCTCACACACGTGTCCTCACACACACATCCGTGTCTTCTCTCACACACACATGTCCACACACATCATGTCCTCCCTCCCCCCCACACAGTGTCCTCCCTCACACACATGTTCTCACACACACATCCGTGTCTTCCCTCACACACACACATGTCCACACACATCATGTCCTCCCTCCCCCCCACACACATGTCCTCCCTCACACACGTGTCCTCCCTCACACACATCCGTGTCTTCCCTCACACACACACGTGTCCACAGACATCATGTCCTCCCTCCCCCACATACACATGTCCTCCCTCACACACGTGTCCTCCCTCACACACATCTGTGTCTTCCCTCACACACACACGTGTCCACACACATGTCCTCTCTCCCACACACACACACATGTCCTCCCTCACACACACATCTGTGTCTTCCCTCACACACACACACACGTGTCCACACACATCATGTCCTCCCTCACACACACACATCTGTTTCCTCCCTCACACACACACATGTCCTCACACATCTATGTCTTCCCTCACACACACATCCGTGTCTTTCCTCACACACGCATGTGTCCACACACATCATGCTCTCCCTCCCACACACACATGTGTCCTCCCTCACACACACACATCCGTGTCTTCCCTCACACACATGTCCTCACACATCTATGTCTTCCCTCACATACACATCCCTGTCTTTCCTCAACACGCATGTGTCCACACACATCATGCTCTCCCTCCCCCACACACACGTGTCCTCCCTCACACACACACATCCGTGTCTTCCCTCACACACACACATGTCCTCACACATCTATGTCTTCCCTCACACACACATCCGTGTCTTTCCTCACACACAATGTCCACACACATCATGTCCTCCCTCCCACACACACACGTGTCCTCCCTCACACACACATCCGTGTCTTCCCTCACACACACATATGTCCTCACACATCTATGTCTTCCCTCACACACACATCCGTCTTTCCTCACACACGCACGTGTCCACACACATCATGTCCTCCATCCCACACACACACACGTGTCCTCCCTCACACACACATCTGTGTCTTCCCTCACACACACACACGTGTCCACACACATCATGTCCTCCCTCCCACACACACACACGTGTCCTCCCTCACACACACATCCGTGTCTTCCCTCACACACACATATGTCCTCACACATCTATGTCTTCCCTCACACACACATCTGTGTCTTTCCTCACACACAATGTCCACAGACATCATGTCCTCCCTCCCACACACACACACGTGTCCTCCCTCACACACACATCTGTGTCTTCCCTCACACACACATATGTCCTCACACATCTATGTCTTCCCTCACACACACATCTGTGTCTTTCCTCACACACAATGTCCACAGACATCATGTCCTCCCTCCCACACACACACACGTGTCCTCCCTCACACACACATCTGTGTCTTCCCTCACACACACACGTGTCCACACACATCATGTCCTCCCTCCCACACACACACATGTGTCCTCCCTCACACACACATCCGTGTCTTTCCTCACACACACATGTGTCCTCCCTCACACACACGTGTCCTCCCTCACACACACATCTGTGTCTTCCCTCACACACGTGTCCACACACATCATGTCCTCCCTCCCCCACACACACACGTGTCCTCCCTCACACACACATCCGTGTCTTCCCTCACACACACGTGTCCTCCCTCACACACGTGTCCTCACACACCCACCATGTCTTCACATACATGTGTCCACACACACCCATGTCCTCACACACACATGTCCATTCACACACACACACACACCTCCCTGGCTTCCTCCCAGTTCTGTTCTCAGTCCCATGGCTGATCAATAGGTTGGTGGTTCCCATCCTATTGTCCCTGTGCCGGCCGTGGTGCCGAGAACCACGTCCACGGTGCCGAGAACCACGTCCACGGTGCCGAGAACCACGTCCACGGTGCCGAGAACCACGTCCACGGTGCCGAGAACCACGTCCACGGTGCCGAGAACCACGTCCACGGTGCCGAGAACCACGTCCACAGCGCTCCCCATTCACCTTCCCAGATTTGGCTCCAAAGCTAAGAGCCCAGCTCTCTCGAAGCCACTGCCCTCAGATTGGGATGCCCACTCTCTGCCGTTAGCGCCCCCTGGAGGAGAAAGGTAGACTCAGGACCCCCTCGTCCAGACCTGCTTCCCCAGGGGCGCGGCGTGGCCTGTGCCAATCACAGCATAGACTGGCAGGCGCCAGTGGGTCATCAAGGGCGACCAGTGGATGGCTCAGGCCACGAAAGCAGCTCCTTTCAGAGGCTGCTGGCCACGGGAAGTGCTCCGGTGCACACTGTCTCCACGGGAGGGAACTCCAGTTCAATGCCTCCGTGAGCTTTGTACATGAAATACGGCGGAGTAAAATTCCGCAGGGAAGTGTGGGGAGAGCAAGGCAGAATTTCCAGCCGGCAGGGTGGGCTGGCGCGTGTGTGAGAGCTCTCAGCTGAGTGACCACAGGGACCCCTCGGCTGTCCAGTGCAGACTCAGGGGCGTGGTCTTGCCTGGTCCCCACCACAGACAGCAGGGCTGGGCACAGCCCACACACAGGGTCTCTCCTCGGCCACCAGCTCCCATCTAGCTCTCCCACAAGTTCTCCGCATGAGGGCCGGGATGGGGTTTCCCAGCCATGAAAAACAGGGGCACAGGGTCTTCTCCCCCTCTCGGCAAGCACCCCGTGGGGCCTGTGGGGAGGGACCCTGAGCATGGCCATGGAGGGCCACCACTTGGGTTGGGCAGAGTCTCCCAGAGGGCCCCTGCTCCCCAGCCACATGCAACACAAGAGGTGTCGCCCAGGTGCAGAGTACAGCCAAGGGTGACCCCGAGAAGGCCTGGAGCCGACACTGAAGCCTGTCTGCCGCGTGGGTGGCCCTGACTCCCTCGGGTGCAGCTGTGGCCACCTGCTGTGTGTGTCAGGAGCCCAGCAGTGTCCAGGCATGTGTGTGCAGACCCCGGGCCCCACAGAAAGCACCCTGGAGCAGGTCAGGCAGAAGGGCAGCGCTGCCACGCCTCCTGGTGATCCCAGGACCACCCCCTCCTTCCTGTGCCAAGGAGCAGGGCCCCTGTGCCCGCAGCTCCAGGGAGGGCCACCTGCTCCCTGTGGTGAGGTGGTTTTGGAAGGAGCTGACGGCCAGACAGGTGATGTGGCTGGAGGGAGGTGGCATGTCCCCTCCCCCCTCCTCCCGGCTGCCCAGGGTCAGGGAGGGCCAGGGGCAGGTCAAGGGGCCCTGCCCACCCCACTCTGGCCGGCCAGGGCCCCGGGCACAGGGGGTCCCTGTACCAACTGCTCCCCATTCTGGGTGGAGCTCCCCTTCACAGCTCACGGGAGCACCCACGCCTCCTCCCTCCCCCAGGCCTGCTGACCCCAGACCCAATCCAGGTGGAGCGGCCACAGGGCTTCCCTGGCCAGCCCAGCTCCCGGCCTGGCGCCCGCGCTGTGGGGGGAGCTGGCGCGGGGCAGGCGAGCGTCCAGTCAGCTCCTCTCTGCCTGCAGCCCGATCCCCATGTGAGGACATCGAGTGTCAGCACGGCGGACAGTGCCGGGAGGACGGAGGCTCTGCGGTGTGTGTGTGCCCGGCCGGCTACACGGGCGCTGCCTGTGAGACGGGTGAGCGGCTCTCCCGGGGTGAGGCTCTCGCCCCAGCCGAGTGCCGGGTGCAGGCTGGCCAAGCCCCCGCCTCTGCCGCCCCCAGACGTGGACGAATGCAGCTCCGCCCCGTGCCTGAATGGAGGCTCCTGTGTGGACCTGGCCGGGGGCTACAGCTGTGCGTGCCCAGAGCCCTTCGAGGGACCCCACTGTGAGACAGGCAAGTGCTCGCGCTGCGTGCCCTGGAGTCGGGGCCGGGCCCTTCCTGCGCCGGGCAGGGCAGAGGGCGGGGTTCCCGTGCCTCCCCACACTCTTGGAGACTCAGCCCGCAGTAGGCGGTCACGTGGGCGCTTTAGTGTCGGAGGGCTTTGGAGCCAGCGGGCACGGCTTCTCCCCAGGCAGATGCTAAAGACGGCCCCCTCAGAGCTATGAGCCTGCGACACCAAGAAGTGCATCCTGCGCCTGAGTCGGTGGCAGGGCCAGGGCCCCTTGCCTGTGGGGCCCCTGCAGAGCCCGCCCGGGCGCTGTCCACATGGCTAGAAAGCAGGCGCGCTCCAGAAGGTGTCTGTGAGGAAGTGACGCTTTGTGCAGGGCAGTATTGCAGGCGGGCGAGTCCCGGGACGCAGAGCCCACGCCGCTCCTGCGCCAGGCTCCTGCGGGACAGACACCGGCGGCCTGGCCAGAGCTGCCGGAAGTTGGCCAAGAACGGGATTTCAAAGGCAGAGGGTCCGGGCTTCCGCTTCTGGCCAAGAAGAATGAACGGCTTCAGGAATTTCTTTTGCTGCCAACAGCGTAAAAGCAGACAGAGTCCCCGAAGCCCCTGCCGTCAGCCGTCGGCCAGCACGGGCGGCTGTCCCCGAGAGGAGGGCTCCAGGCCCTGTGTGGGCAGCGGGGCAGGGTGCAGCTGTCCCTCGGAGTTGACAGAGTCAAGTTCCGCTGGGCACAGCAGCAGAGGGCAGGGCCCTCCCGACATGGGGACAAGGGCCCCGGTGTGACCAAGGGAGGCCCCGGTGCGACCCGGGCGGGGTGAAATCACGTGGTGGGGAAGAGCCCTGGACACCAGGGAGCCAAGCCACTCTGAGAGCTCGGGGCTGGAACACCTGCTCCCGGCGGCCAGTGTGGAGGGGCTGGGTGCTCCCAGGGCTGCTCCCAGTGGCCAGTGTGGAGGCCTGGGTGCTCCCAGGGCTGCTCCCGGTGGCCAGTGTGGAGGGCTGGGTGCTCCCAGGGCCTGCTCCCGGTGGCCAGTGTGGAGGGCTGGGTGCTCCCGGTGGCCAGTGTGGAGGGCTGGGTGCTCCCAGGGCCTGCTCCTGGTGGCCAGTGTGGAGGGCTGGGTGCTCCCAGTGGCCAGTGTGGAGGGCTGGGTGCTCCCAGGGCCTACTCCCAGGGCTGCTCCCGGTGGCCAGTGTGGAGGGCTGGGTGCTCCCAGGGCTGCTCCCAGTGGCCAGTGTGGAGGCCTGGGTGCTCCCAGGGCTGCTCCCGGTGGCCAGTGTGGAGGGCTGGGTGCTCCCAGGGCCTGCTCCCGGTGGCCAGTGTGGAGGGCTGGGTGCTCCCGGTGGCCAGTGTGGAGGGCTGGGTGCTCCCAGGGCCTGCTCCTGGTGGCCAGTGTGGAGGGCTGGGTGCTCCCAGTGGCCAGTGTGGAGGGCTGGGTGCTCCCAGGGCCTACTCCCAGGGCTGCTCCCGGTGGCCAGTGTGGAGGGCTGGGTGCTCCCAGGGCCTGCTCCCGGCGGCCAGTGTGGAGGGCTGGGTGCTCCCAGTGGCCAGTGTGGAGGGCTGGGTGCTCCCAGGGCTGCTCCCGGCGGCCAGTGTGGAGGGCTGGGTGCTCCCGGTGGCCAGTGTGGAGGGCTGGGTGCTCCCAGGGCCTGCTCCCGGTGGCCAGTGTGGAGGGCTGGGTGCTCCCAGGGCCTGCTCCCGGTGGCCAGTGTGGAGGGCTGGGTGCTCCCGGTGGCCAGTGTGGAGGGCTGGGTGCTCCCAGGGCCTGCTCCTGGTGGCCAGTGTGGAGGGCTGGGTGCTCCCAGTGGCCAGTGTGGAGGGCTGGGTGCTCCCAGGGCCTACTCCCAGGGCTGCTCCCGGTGGCCAGTGTGGAGGGCTGGGTGCTCCCAGGGCCTGCTCCCGGTGGCCAGTGTGGAGGGCTGGGTGCTCCCGGTGGCCAGTGTGGAGGGCTGGGTGCTCCCAGGGCCTGCTCCTGGTGGCCAGTGTGGAGGGCTGGGTGCTCCCAGTGGCCAGTGTGGAGGGCTGGGTGCTCCCAGGGCCTACTCCCAGGGCTGCTCCCGGTGGCCAGTGTGGAGGGCTGGGTGCTCCCAGGGCTGCTCCCAGTGGCCAGTGTGGAGGCCTGGGTGCTCCCAGGGCTGCTCCCGGTGGCCAGTGTGGAGGGCTGGGTGCTCCCAGGGCCTGCTCCCGGTGGCCAGTGTGGAGGGCTGGGTGCTCCCGGTGGCCAGTGTGGAGGGCTGGGTGCTCCCAGGGCCTGCTCCTGGTGGCCAGTGTGGAGGGCTGGGTGCTCCCAGTGGCCAGTGTGGAGGGCTGGGTGCTCCCAGGGCCTACTCCCAGGGCTGCTCCCGGTGGCCAGTGTGGAGGGCTGGGTGCTCCCAGGGCCTGCTCCCGGCGGCCAGTGTGGAGGGCTGGGTGCTCCCAGTGGCCAGTGTGGAGGGCTGGGTGCTCCCAGGGCCTGCTCCCGGCGGCCAGTGTGGAGGGCTGGGTGCTCCCGGTGGCCAGTGTGGAGGGCTGGGTGCTCCCAGGGCTGCTCCCGGTGGCCAGTGTGGAGGGCTGGGTGCTCCCAGGGCCTGCTCCCGGTGGCCAGTGTGGAGGGCTGGGTGCTCCCGGTGGCCAGTGTGGAGGGCTGGGTGCTCCCAGGGCCTGCTCCTGGTGGCCAGTGTGGAGGGCTGGGTGCTCCCAGTGGCCAGTGTGGAGGGCTGGGTGCTCCCAGGGCCTACTCCCAGGGCTGCTCCCGGTGGCCAGTGTGGAGGGCTGGGTGCTCCCAGGGCCTGCTCCCGGCGGCCAGTGTGGAGGGCTGGGTGCTCCCAGTGGCCAGTGTGGAGGGCTGGGTGCTCCCAGGGCTGCTCCCGGCGGCCAGTGTGGAGGGCTGGGTGCTCCCGGTGGCCAGTGTGGAGGGCTGGGTGCTCCCAGGGCTGCTCCCGGTGGCCAGTGTGGAGGGCTGGGTGCTCCCAGTGGCCAGTGTGGAGGGCTGGGTGCTCCCAGGGCCTACTCCCAGGGCTGCTCCCGGTGCCCAGTGTGGAGGGCTGGGTGCTCCCAGGGGCTGCTCCCGGTGGCCAGTGTGGAGGGCTGGGTGCTCCCGGTGGCCAGTGTGGAGGGCTGGGTGCTCCCAGGGCCTGCTCCTGGTGGCCAGTGTGGAGGGCTGGGTGCTCCCAGTGGCCAGTGTGGAGGGCTGGGTGCTCCCAGGGCCTACTCCCAGGGCTGCTCCCGGTGGCCAGTGTGGAGGGCTGGGTGCTCCCAGGGCCTGCTCCCGGTGGCCAGTGTGGAGGGGCTCGGCACGCCCAGGGCCGACAGTGGGCGTAGCTCTCAGGAGGCCGGCCTTCCAGAGCGGGACAGGTCCCTGCTGAACAACACTGGTCTGGACCACAGAGCAAATGTGAAAAGTGGTGCTGGGTCAGGTGCGCCCCAGGGCTAAGTGGGTGACACAGCAGACCCCCACATGCTGTAGCAGCAGTGCAGTGGGTGTGTCACAGACCCAGACCCCAGAATCCGCCATAGACAAAGCACTAAGCCATGGTGGAGCAGAGGCGGCAGGTGCCGGAAGGGACAGAGGACAGAGTCTGCAGGCGTGGGGTTTGCTCTCCCGCCACGGATGCGCTCAGTGTACAGGACCGCTGGGAGAACATGGGACGGGGAAGCTTGCTGGAACTTGCAGGCATGAAACACACGTGTGCGCTGGGAGTGGCAGGTCTGACACCGCAGAAGGCCAGGCCAGGGAGCCCGACGAGAAACCAAGGCCGTTCGGTGTGAGGAAGGCGCGGCGGCGGCGCCAGCATGCCCGCGCCAGGCAGCAGAGCAGGGAGGGCACCAGGCAGGTGCATAGGGGCGCAGCCAGACTCCTCCACGCGAGAGGACTCAGACCCAGGCCGCGGGCAAACTGCCAAGATCCGAGGGTTGAGGAGGATTTGGGGGCTGGTGCTGTGGCTCCAGCATCCCACATGGGCGCCGGTTCAAGTCCCAGCTGCTCCACTTCCCATCCAGCTCCCCACGAATGGCCTGGGACAGCAGTGGAAGATGGTCCCAGTGCTGGGTCCTGCACCTGCGTGGGAGACCCAGAACAAGCTCCTGGCTCCTGGCTCCTGGCTTCAGCCTGGCCCAGCCTGGCCACTGTGGGCATTTGGGCAGTGAGCCAGCAGATGCGAGCCTCTCTCTCTCTCTCTCTCTCTCTCTCTCTCTCTCTCTCTCTCCCCTTCCTCCCTCCCCCTTCTGTATCTCTGCCTTTCCAATAGATACATAGGTTTTAAACGTTTGTTCAAGTGCTAAGCTGGCAGACTGAGGGGCCGGAGTGGCTCTGCTGAGGTGACAGTTATACTCGCGGGTGAGGCAGGGCTGGTGCGGGTGGAGGGCTCAGTTCATGGAGCGGACGCAGCAGCACCCACCAGCACACCTGCTGACGTGTCTCAGAGATGGGCCGAAGCGGACAGAGGCACAGGAGGAGCAGGCCCCGGACGCTGGCCAGGCAGGCAGGGAGGCCCCGGGGGCGTGGCCTGGCCTCTGCCACTCACGCCGCCCTCGCCCTCCTCGAGGGCTCGTGGCCTCACCACGCCAGGCCGTGCTTGGGCTCGGGACGTTTGAAGCTGTGTTTTCTGACCACGGCACCACGAGACCAGAGGTCAGCCACGGACAGGTAACTGGGAAGTCCCAGGCATTTGACCCCGGGAATGCTGGGGCAGGAGTGAGCCCTGGGCGTGCCCCGGGGGCCCCATTCTTCTCACCCCAAGGGGCGCAGGAGGTGCTGAGGTGCAGGGCCACAGGGAAGCAGCGTCTGGCTCCAGGCCCACCTGGCCGAGACGGAGGTGAAGACCGGCGCTGCGCGGGCGCTGCTGACCCCTCCCGTTCTCACAGGAAGCCGCCCGGCGCCTGACGCCTGCCTCTCGGCCCCCTGCCAGCATGGGGGCACCTGCGTGGCTGCGGAGCAGGGCTATGTGTGCGCGTGTCCCCAGGGCTTCGTGGGGCCGCACTGCAGGGAAGGTGCGTGGGCAGCAGGGGCTGTGTGCTGGGGGTGGCGGGGGCCCCAGCAGTGCCCCAGGAGGCCCATGCACCTCTCTCTGTGGCAGACGCCCCCGAAGACTGTGAGTGCCGCAACGGAGGCCGCTGCCTGGGCGCCAACACCACCCTCTGCCAGTGCCCCCCGGGGTTCTTCGGGCTCCTCTGTGAGTTTGGTAGGTGCCAGGGCCAGTGGAGAGGGCACCCCCATAACCAGGCAGGAGGCGTGGCTTGGGGCTGGGACCAAGAGGAAGCAGCAGATTCACTGGTGTTTCAAGCCCACGCCGTCCACGCAGGGCCGGGGCCACGCCCACGCCTGCCACGCCTGGCCTGTAGCTGGTTTTCACACAGTGTTCCAGGAAGACCGGGGCTCAGCAGCGCCATCTTTGTCTGCAGAAGTCACAGCCACGCCCTGCAATGTGAACACCCAGTGCCCGGACGGCGGCTACTGCATGGAGTACGGCGGGACCTACCTCTGTGTCTGCCACACCGACCACAACGTCAGCCACCGTGAGTGCCCCGGCACGCAGCCCCGTGCTCAGAGCGAGCAGCGGTGAGGTGGAGCAGTCGTCTGAGCAAGCAGGCACCTGCCGGGGCCGCTCCCCACAGCCTCGCCTGACGCTCCCGCTCCACTCCCGGAGGCCGGTGGGGGAAAGCACTACGACAGGCACACACCGTGCACACGGGGCGAGGCCCCCACACGCCGTGCACACGGGAGGAGGCCCCCACACGCCGTGCACACGGGGCGAGGCCCCCACACGCCGTGCACACGGGGCGAGGCCCCCACACACCGTGCACACGGGGGGAGGCCCCCACACGCCGTGCACACGGGGGGAGGCCCCCACACGCCGTGCACACGGGGGGAGGCCCCCACACGCCGTGCACACGGGAGGAGGCCCCCACACGCCGTGCACACGGGGGGAGGCCCCCACACGCCGTGCACACGGGGGGAGGCCCCCACACGCCGTGCACACGGGGGGAGGCCCCCACACGCCGTGCACACGGGGGGGGCCCACACGCCGTGCACACGGGGGGAGGCCCCCACATGCCATGTACACGGGACGAGGCCCCCACACGCCACACACACGGGGAGAGGCCCCCACACACCGTGCACACGGGATGAGGCCCCCACACGCCATGCACATGGGGGGAGGCCCCCACACGCCATGCACACGGGGGGAGGCCCCCACACGCCATGCACACGGGGCGAGGCCCCCATACACCATGACACGGGGCGAGGCCCCCACACGCCGTGCACACGGGAGGAGGCCCCCACACGCCGTGCACACGGGAGGAGGCCCCCACACGCCGTGCACACGGGAGGAGGCCCCCACACGCCATGCACACGGGGGGGGCCCACACGCCGTGCACACGGGGGGAGGCCCCCACACGCCGTGCACATGGGGGGAGGCCCCCACACGCCATGCACACGGGGGGAGGCCCCCATACACCATGACACGGGGCGAGGCCCCCACACGCCGTGCACACGGGGGGAGGCCCCCACACGCCGTGCACACGGGGGGGGGCCCACACGCCGTGCACACGGGGCGAGGCCCCCACACGTCATGCACACGGGGCAAGGCCCCCACAAACCATGTACACCCCACACACTGTTCACATGGGGTGAGGCCCCCACACACCATGCACACCCCACACGCCTGCACACAGGGTGAGGCCCCTGCACATGGTATTGACCCGGGCGCAGGGGGGCAGTCACCTGCACGCTGGTGATGCTTACAGTGGAGGTGCTGCGCCAGGTAGAGCAGACTACTAGACCCGCCCAGTGCCGCCTCATCCGGGGCCGCGCTAGACCCGCCCAGTGCCGCTCATCCCGGGCCGCTCTAGACCCGCCCAGTGCCGCCTCTTCCCCGGGAAGCGGCTTCCTTGCCCAGGCGAGGACTCAACCCTGGGGGGACCCAAGTCAGGTGGCCCTGGCGGTGCGCTCTGGGGCGTGGCACCTGCTGCAGGCCCGCCCTCTGCCCCCAGCCCTGCCGTCCCCCTGCGACTCGGACCCCTGCTTCAACGGAGGCTCCTGTGACGCCCACGAAGACTCCTACACGTGCGAGTGCCCGCGAGGGTTCCACGGCCAACACTGCGAGAAAGGCAGGCGGGCACCTGCGGGGAGGGGGGGCGTGGCGCAGGGTGGGCGCCTCCCACACCCTCTCACTCATGCTCTCTGCTGTCCGCTTCCACTGGCCGCCTCCCTGGCCCTGGCCCTGGCTGATCCTAGCTCCTCCCACTTTCGCCACTGCGTCTGCTTGCCTCCCTGTAGGTTGCATTTCCTGCTCAGCTTTTTCCAGACAGAGTCACGGTGCTGAACGCGGGCCTTGTTAAACCTGACGGGGCGAGGAGCGGCACCAGGGCCCGTCACGTGCCCGGGAGCAGGCATGTTCTCCCGGCGGCTGCCGGCTCCAGCCAGCAGCACTGTGCCTCCATGCGCTCTGAAGCAGTGCCCTGGCTGCCGCTGGTGACCGCAGGCCCGAGAACCGAGAAGACGTGCGCCCGGTTCACCGCCTCTGTCTGCTTCCACACAGCCCGGCCACACCTGTGCAGCTCGGGGCCCTGCCGGAACGGGGGCACGTGCAAGGAGGCAGGCGGCCAGTACCAGTGCAGCTGCCCCTACCGTTTCACCGGGAGGCACTGTGAGATCGGTGGGCCCCCAGCACCCCGGGGGTCGCGGGGCCCTGAGCCGCCTTGATCAGCCTGGGTGAAGTGGGGCGGGCAGTCAGGCCGTGACGGACACCCCGACCCCTAACCCGGCCACGGCACGTGGCTTCTCAGGACCATTCTCACGAGGGCCCCGAGCTCTGGGATGCTGAAACACCGGGGAAGGCCGTGAGCCATGACCCCTGACCCTGCTGGCTGCCTTGTGATTCCAGGGAAGCCAGACTCGTGCGCCTCTGGCCCTTGTCACAACGGTGGCACCTGCTTCCACTACATCGGCAAATACAAGTGTGACTGTCCGCCTGGCTTCTCCGGGAGGCACTGTGAGATAGGTAGAGTGG
Organism: Lepus europaeus; assembly: GCF_033115175.1. Classification (NCBI taxonomy): domain Eukaryota; kingdom Metazoa; phylum Chordata; class Mammalia; order Lagomorpha; family Leporidae; genus Lepus; species Lepus europaeus. The sequence continues at coordinate 183,337,611 of NC_084827.1, forward strand.
GCAGGCCAGGGCACGCCCAGGCCCCGGAGGGGTGGAGGTGGAGCTGGGTGCAGGGAGCCGGGGCCCCAAACAGCCCGAAAGCTCCCAGTGAAGGCACAGCCACTGTGACCCTCTTCGTCTCCGCAGCCCCCTCCCCCTGCTTCCGGAGCCCGTGCGTGAACGGGGGCACCTGCAGGGACCTGGGCACAGACTTCTCCTGCCACTGCCAGCCAGGGTACACGGGGCGCCGGTGCCAGGCGGGTAAGAGGTCCGGGGGCCGGCGTGCGGGCTGGGCAGCACCGGGGCCCAGGAGGAAGCTGCAGGACGGCCCATCCCAGAAGCAGGCACCCTCTGCTTGGGGAGGGCGGTGCTGGGCCTGGACGGGTGCCCACCATGTGGGACAGGCTGCTGTGCCCTGCAGAGGTGGACTGCGGCCCCCCCGACGAGGTGAAGCACGCGACCCTGCATCTCAACGGCACCCGGCTGGGCTCGGTGGCCTTGTACACCTGTGACCGCGGCTACAGTCTGAGCGCCCCCAGCCTCACCCGCGTCTGCCAGCCGCAAGGTGTCTGGAGTGAGCCTCCCCAGTGCCTCGGTGATTCTGTGGGTCCCTGGGGGCGGGGTGGGTGACCACACCAGGGTCCCCTCAGTCTCCGACTGGGCTCTGGGCATTAGCGAGTCTTCCCGCCCCTCAGAGTAACCCACAGTGTGGTCAAACACCACAGAACCCCCCGCAGGTAGTAGCCCAAAGGCAGGGTCCTGGCAGATCCAAGCTCACGGCCCCTCCTACCCTGGCCCCAGCCAGACCGGCAGAATCCGAACAGGAAACCCACACACACGACAGCCACAGAAGACATGCGGAATCAGAACCACGTTACAACAGGAAACCCCACACGCACCACAACCCTGGAGGAGCTGTGGGGTCAGAACCTAGATTAGAACGCGGCCATGGAAGAGTGGAGATCCAGAGACAGTGCCTCAGCACCACCCCATCTGTGCCCAGGAGCTTGGTCCTGACCCCCTTCAATCAAAGCCACTGGTGATGTGGAGCCAGGAACATAACTGCAGGGGGACTGCCTAAGCCAAAGCGTAGGACCAGCCACTCAGAGAAAGGGAGAGAGAGAGAGGGGATAGCGATAAGTACAGCCACTCAGAGAGAGAGAGAGGACAGCGGGAAGTACAGCCACTCAGAGAGAGAGGACAGCGGGAAGTACAGCCACTCAGAGAGAGAGGACAGCGGGAAGTACAGCCACTCAGAGAGAGGGGACAGCAGGAAGTACAGTCACTCAGAGAGAGAGGACAGCGGGAAGTACAGCCACTCAGAGAGAGAGAGGACAGCGGGAAGTACAGCCACTCAGAGAGAGAGGACAGCGGGAAGTACAGCCACTCAGAGAGAGAGAGAGGACAGCGGGAAGTACAGCCACTCAGAGAGGACAGCAGGAAGTACAGCCACTCAGAGAGGACAGCAGGAAGTACAGCCACTCAGAGAGGACAGCAGGAAGTACAGCCACTCAGAGAGGACAGCAGGAAGTACAGCCACTCAGAGAGAGAGAGAGAGAGAGGACAGCGGGAAGTACAGCCACTCAGAGAGGACAGCAGGAAGTACAGCCACTCGGAGAGAGAGGACAGCGGGAAGTACAGCCACTCAGAGAGAGAGGACAGCGGGAAGTACAGCCACTCGGAGAGAGAGGACAGCGGGAAGTACAGCCACTCAGAGAGAGAGAGAGAGAGGACAGCGGGAAGTACAGCCACTCAGAGAGAGAGAGAGAGGACAGCGGGAAGTACAGCCACTCAGAGAGAGAGGACAGCGGGAAGTACAGCCACTCAGAGAGAGAGGACAGCGGGAAGTACAGCCACTCAGAGAGAGAGAGAGAGAGGACAGCGGGAAGTACAGCCACTCAGAGAGAGAGAGAGAGGACAGCGGGAAGTACAGCCACTCAGAGAGAGAGAGAGGACAGCGGGAAGTACAGCCACTCAGAGAGAGAGAGAGAGGACAGCGGGAAGTACAGCCACTCAGAGAGAGAGAGAGAGGACAGCGGGAAGTACAGCCACTCAGAGAGAGAGAGAGGACAGCGGGAAGTACAGCCACTCAGAGAGAGAGAGAGGACAGCGGGAAGTACAGCCACTCAGAGAGAGAGGACAGCGGGAAGTACAGCCACTCAGAGAGAGAGGACAGCGGGAAGTACAGCCACTCGGAGAGAGAGGACAGCGGGAAGTACAGCCACTCAGAGAGAGAGAGAGAGGACAGCGGGAAGTCCAAACAACATGCACTACTACAATAGCAGGTGGACTAACAATATAAAACAGTCACAGTATTTTATATGATACAGTGTAAAATGACAAATAAAAGTCAACATGACATTGCTCCTATAAAATAGGATCAGCAAATCATTAACAATGGCAGTGGAAATAAGATCAGAAACTGAACTAACTGGAACAACAAACAGAGTTTATAAACAGATACAGTGAGCTGAAGGGTCGCTTTGAAGTCCTCAGAAAGAAGCAAACGCAGGGGCCAGCACTGAGACAACAGGTGACCAATAGCGGAGGGTGGGGCCGGCGCTGCGGCGAAGCGGGTTCAGCTTCTGCCTGCGGCACCAGCATCCCAAATGGGTGCCAGTTCTAGTCCCGGCTGCTCCACTTCTGGTCCAGCTCTCTGCTATGGCCTGGGAAAGCAGTAGAAGATGACCCAGGTCCTTGGGCTCCTGCACCTGCATGGGAGGCCCAGAAGAAGCTCCTGGCTCCTGGCTTCGGATCAACCCAGGTCCGGCTGTTGCGGCCATCTGGGGAGTGAACCCGAGGATGGAAGACCTCTGTCTCTGTCTCTCCCCCTCTCTGTAACTCTGCCTCTCAAATAAATAAATCAATAAATCTTTAAGCCCAAAAGGAGAGAAGGACAGGAGACCACAAGTGGACACTGGAGCACGGGGTTAATCCCCAGGTCCGGCCGCCGCGGACAGGGTGGAGGGCCGCAGAGCCCTGCTGAAATGTGAGACTATCACAGACCGGGGCAGGAAGGACCCCGCCAGCACAGCTCACCACAGATATTGATTAGAAAGAATTATGATAGAAAAAAATACAGCAGACACAAGCGGCCCAAACTCCACGGGAAACACTGTGAGTGCCCCACAAAACAAGCCCGTGCCGTCCTGAGACACCTGCCACACACGGACGCACGGTCTCAGAACAGCGTCAGGAACAGCACCAGGCGGACACAGATCGGGACGCGCAGAGCCCGAGCTAGAAGCAGCTGGTTAGCTCACTGCGAGAGGCAGCGGCGTCTGACCCAAGCCTCCGCACAGCGCAGAAGCACCGGCTCCCTGGGCCTTGGACGTATGCAGCTGCACCCGGGGAGGCTCTGAGCCGCTTCTCCCAGAGCAGTTAAAGAGCCAAAAACCACGGCAGGGAGGGGAAAGACCGGGAGAGCACCGTGAGCTAATTCGTCCGCCGGGCCACGCACAAGAAGCAAGTCATTACTACCAACAGGATATGCTGCTAAATTTCAGTTTTTTACTTTTTTTTAAGGTTTAGTTATTTATTTGAAAGAGTTACACAGAGAGAGGAGAGGCAGAGAGAGAGAGAGAGAGGTCTTCCATCTGATGGGTCACTCCCCCAACTGGCCACAACAGCCGGAGCGGCACCGATCTGAAGCCAGGAGCCAGGAATTTTATCCGGGTCTCCCACACGGGTTCAGGGGCCCAAGGACTTGGACCATCTTCTACTGCTTTCCCAGGCCACAGCAGAGAGCTGGATTGGAAGAGAAGCAGCCGGGACTAGAACCGGTGCCCATATGGGTTGTCGGCACCGCAGGCCAGGGCTTTAACCCGCTGTGCCACAGTACCGGCCCCATTTACTTTTTTTTTTTTTTTTAAGATTTTATTTATTTGAAAAGCAGAGTTGAGGCAGAGAGAGGTCTTCTATCTGTTGGTTCACCTTCCAAATGACCACAACAGCTGGGCCCGGGCCAGGCTGCGGCCAGGAGCCGGAAGTCTCATGCGGGTCTCCCTGTGGTGAGGGACCAGATCCCTGAGCCGTCTGCTGCCTTCCCAGGCGCATCCGCAGGGAGGCGGACCAGAGGCAGAGCAGCCGCCACGCCAACCGGCGCCCATATGGGATGGAGGCGCGGCAGGTGGCGGCTTTACCACCGCAACGCTGGCCCCTAGGTTTGTATTTATTTTGTTTATTTCAAAGACAGAGACAGGCAGAGAGGATTCGCATCTACTGGCTCACTACCAGATGCCCACAAGGGCCCGGTGACAGCCAAGCCAGGGGCCAGGAAGCCAGCTTCTTGAGCTGTTCCCAGGGGGGTCTGCCTTAGCAGGAAGGTGGGACCAGGAGTGGAGCTGCGACTTGAACCCAGGCCTCGCATGTGGGCTGTGCCGCTGAGCTGACGGAGGCACCAGGAGCTGCCAGCAGCTGGATTTGAAGTCCGGAGGAGTGGACGCACTGTTCATAGAAAGACTTAACAAAGGCCGTCTACACGGCCTCGTCGTCACCCCCAGAAACGAGCCGCAGCTGACACAGTCTGCACAAAGAAACACCAGGCCCAACATGGGTGCATTTTACCACATTGCCAAGAACCGGATCCCTGCAGTGCCCACGGACTGCGCCCCCGCGCCCGTGTGGGAGGGGCGGTGCGGCCCGTGCACGCCTGTCAGGGCAGGAAATTGCAAACCTCCGTCCTGGCGGACACAGACAGACACGCTGCCGCGCTGTGTCCAGAGGACGATCGGGCCGCCCCGGCATCGAAAGTCGGCGCGCTCGGCACACACGGCAGCCGTCAGATTCCACCTTATCGCAGACTCTGTGTACACGGGGCAGGAGGTGACTTCCTGGAGCGGATAAAGGGCGCCCGAGCACAACCCACAGCCCCCAGGACGCCGGTGAGGGCAGGCAGCACAAGGCCAGGCCCACGTCTCACTGCTTCCGGCACCGCCCTGCCGGGTCCCCGGGTGGGGCCGCGAGACAGAAGGGGAACAAGTGAGGGAGGAGAAGAGACCCGGGAGCGGGGACGGCGTGCAGAGCCAGCCGCGTCTCCACGGGGACGAGGAAACGGAAGGAAGCAGCCCCTGCCGCAGCACGGTGGACGTGCGAACGCGTGGGATCGTCTCAGGCAAACGTGAAAGCCAGAACCTCGGAGCGAGGGAATGTTCCCGGGAGCTTTGCCCCACTGCTCACCACTCACGGCGACCACTGCCACATGGACCAACGTTCGTGGCTTTTTCCTTTAGAAAAAAATAGACAATGTGAACAGAAAATACAGCTGCATATCTTCCTGACCTTGGGAGAGAGAAAGATTCCTTAAGCCATAAAAAGCTCTGTAAGAGAAACGCACGGACGGATTTGAACACGCCAAAATCGGAGCTTAGCCCCCGGCACTGTGAAGAAGAAAAGGAAATGAAAGCTGTACGCTCGGAGCAGACGGACACAGCAGTGGCTCCGATTCTGCAAAGCGCTCCAGTGAGTCGGAAGGAGAGGAAGCCGCGCAGCCCGGCGAGGGGCGCGTGGGCAGGCGGCCCTCGGGCGCGCACACAGACACACGACAGGTGCCTCCAGCCGCCAGGCCTGGGCATTCTGGACCCCGGACTGAGGGGCGCTGACCGCTCGAGTGATAACCTGTGTCCCGCAGCTGCACTCCCGGCAGAAACCTGAGGAAAACGTGCACAAGGAAGAATGCACAGGCCGGCGCCGTGGCTCACTTGGTTAATCCTCCACCTGCGGCGCGGGCATCCCATATGGGCGCCGGTTCTAGTCCCGATTGCTCCTCTTCCAGTCCCGCTCTCTGCTGTGGGAAGGCAGTGGAGGATGGCCCAAGTGCTTGGGTGCCTGCACCCACGTGGGAGACCAGGAGGGAGCACCTGGCCCCTGGCTTCAGATTGGCACAGCACACCGGCAGCAGTGGCCATTTTGGGGGTGAACCAACAGAAGGAAGACCTTTCTCTCTGTCTCTCTCTCTCACTGTCCACTCTGCCTGTCAAATAAAAAAAAAGGAAGAATGCACACAGCAGCACGTTCTGTAGTAGCGAACATTCCAGAACCTGCCCCACGCCCCCTGAGCAGGTGGAGGTGCGTGCGACAGACCCCAGGGTGCAGACCCCAGGGTGCCCCTCGTTCACGGGGACCGAGCCAGCCCCCACCGCCGTGTCCAGGAAGGCTCGTCAACAGCCAGGACGAAGCCCTGTGTCGCTCAGCACTCGCTCCGTTTTTAACCCTACTTGTGAAGAGGAATCGCTGTGGGGCAGGTGCCGGCAGGGAGGGGGCAGGCGAGCGCCAGGGCCTGTCGGTCCCACACTTGGTGCAGTCCACTCTCCTACAGTTAAACCTCTGGGTTCAGGAGCACAGCCCCCAGTTTAGAATAACCCTGTGCTGAATCTTTTGAAACTAAAGATTGGCCCCAGACGCACCGCTGCAAACACGACTGTCAGGCCCCACATGCTGAGCGCAGCTGTCAGAGGCCCCCTGCCCACCTCAGAGCCGGTGCCGTGAATTCCCACGGCGTCCCTGCACGGCCGCTGCCCTCCCTCCCCTCCAGAGGTGCTCAGCCCTGGTTTCCGGCTCCTCCAAGCCCCGGGTGGAGACGGGAGACTCCTGTGCGGCTCGCGTGCCCGTCGCGATGTGGCTCAGTAAGAGACGCACCGCTTTGTTCTTGGCCTCAGAAATGGACGAGTGCCAGTCCCAGCCGTGCCTGCACGGGGGCTCCTGCCAGGACCGCATCGCCGGCTACCTGTGCCTCTGCACCAGAGGGTACGAGGGCATCCACTGTGAACTGGGTAAGGTGACCCGGGGACACTGGGCACGCCCTCCCGGACACGCGCCTGGACAGCCAGGTTGCCCAGTGCTTGCTCCCTCAAGCCCATGCAGGCTCCCGCGTCCAGGACTGAGGGTTCTGGCTCAGAGGCGGAGGGGGTAGGCAGAGAAGCCTGGTCCCAGCTTCTGACTGCTGGCCCAGTGCTGCCAGCGGCTCTGCACCCCCGCCCCCAGCCCGTGCCTTTGCAGGGCTCACCGCCATGAGGCAGAGGTGCTGGTTCCCAGGAGGACAGGGCGGAAGCCACATCCAGTGGTGGTCTAGGGAAGCCTTGCAGCTTACAGCACGGCAGTGGCCGGGGTGGGGGTCTGCCTGCCTTGGGGGCGAGGCACGTGTGGGCTGGCGGCAGGGGCGGGGGCGATGTCACACAGGACCAGCGGGGGTGCCTGTGCCCCTGAGCCAGCGACACCTCCCTGTGCAGACACGGACGAGTGCCGAGCCCAGCCCTGTACAAACGGTGGCTCCTGCAGGGACCTCCCCGGGGCCTTCCTCTGCCAGTGCCCGGCAGGCTTCACGGGAGTCCACTGTGAGACAGGTAGGGGACCCAGTGCGAAGCCTGGGTCAGAGGTCAGAGCGGGGTGGAGGCTCCTGTGTGCCCTGCTGGAGGCCCCGCAGGCTGGGAGGCTGGCCCACTGCCCCGCTGGCCTCTGCCCTTCCCCCCCCCCCCAGACTGCCCCCTTGCCGTGGGGCCGACCCTCTGGGTGTTCTGCAGAGGTGGACGCCTGTGCCTGCAGCCCCTGCCAGCACGGAGGGCGCTGTGAGAACGGCGCTGGGGCCTACCTGTGCGTCTGCCCGGAAGGCTTCTTCGGCTACCACTGCGAGACAGGTAGGGGCGGGGCCGTCCCTCTCAGGGCCAGTGGCCCTCTCCAGTCTGCTTGGTCCCCATGACCATACCGTGCTCACCCCCCAGCAGCTTGCGCCCAGACCACAGCCGCAGGACTGCCCCCACGGGCCTTGCTGTCCCCAGACAGGCCAAGCTCCACATATCCCCACGTCACACCTGTTCCCCCTGGCCCCCACCCCCAAGCACTGTCCCCTGTCAGCCTCAGGGGGACTTGGGACGAGGCCTCCTAACCACTGGCCTGCAGGGGAGCCCCACCCATCACCCCTAGTGCCAGCCGCTCTCTGGAACCACCTCTCCCCTGGCCAGCTGACCCCATCTCCCGGTCGGTGCTGTGGGGGTACCTGAGCCGTCTGGGCTGAGGGTCCTGTGTGGAGTGGAGGGGCTGCTGGTGGGAGTCGCCAGTACCTGCGCCCCACAGGAAGGGCCCGGTGCCCCCGGAGCAAGGACCTGCCCGAGTGGGCAGCCTGCGAGGCTCGTGCTCACTGCTGCTACCCCTCCCCTCAGCGAGTGACCCCTGCTTCTCCAGCCCCTGCGGGGGCCGCGGCTACTGCCTGGCCAGCAACAGGTCCTACAGCTGCACCTGCAAAGTGGGCTACACGGGCCAGGACTGCGCCAAGGGTGAGGCCGCAGGGGGCCCGCGGTGGGGGACACAGGCCGCTGCTCGCCCGGCTCCTTACCCGAGAAGCAGGGCTGGGGGCAGGGGTGAGGGGCAGGCGGGAGCTCTCTGTCCACGCTGCTCGGCACAGCAGGTCCCAGAAGCCGGGCCCGGGCGAGATGTGCCCGGAGCGGGGGCTTCCGTGGCCGACAGCTGACCACCCCCCTTCCTCTGTGTTTTGATGGAACACCGAAGAGCTGTTCCCACCGACGGCCCTCAAGGTAGACAGAGTAGAAGAGAGTGGGGTCTCCATTTCCTGGAGCCCCCCCGAGGGCTCGGCCGCCAGGCAGATGCTGGACGGCTATGCGGTCACCTACGCCCTGGCCGACGGCTCCTCCCGCCGCACGGACTTCGTGGACAGGCGCCGCTCCTCACACCAGCTCCGGGCCCTGGCCGCGGGCCGGGCCTACAACATCTCCGTCTTCTCGGTCAAGCGAAACACCAACAACAAGAACGACATCAGCCGGCCCGCCGTGCTGCTGGCCCGCACGCGTGAGTGTCGCAGAGAGGCCTTGCCTGGGGCACAGCGGAAAGGACAGAGAGGCCGGGAGGGAGGAGCCCGCAGAGGACAGCAGGCCCGGGGACGGGAAACACGAGGCCGGCGGAGGGTCCCGAGCAGTGGGCACGCGGCAGGATCCACGCTGAAGGGCCTCAAGCAAAAACCCCAGCTGCTGCCTGGGCCTCTGGGGCCGGGCTCGGGGGCGTGGCCATCACTGGCGCAGCTCTCGGGGCGCGGCCTCGCATCCCACAGCCAGAGTCCAGCTCTTCAGAGGAGCCACGGAAGCCGGAGCCAGATGTGACTGAGGACCAGGACTCTGGGCCGAGGGGGGTGGGCCAGGAGCCCGGGGGCTGGCAAGGAGGGTCCCAGAGGCCAGCGGCGGTGGCTGTAATAGGACAGAGTAGTGAGGGATGAGGGCTTGGCCACAGGGACCATGAGAGGAGACAGAGGGGGAGGCAAGGGGTGTGGACAGGAAGGGAGTGGGGGAGGAGAACCCCAGCACAGGCCATGGGCGGACAGGGAGCTGGCCCCGTGGGAGCAGAGCCCAGCTCGCGTCCGCCAGGGCTGCAGGGGGTGACCGGTGGAGCGGGGGCAGGGAAGAGGGAGCGAGGAAGGAGTCAAGGCGCTGGCACTGTGGCCGGGGAAGCAGCAGTGCAGTCGGCGGGCCCTCCCCGGGGGTTGGAACAGGCGTGTGGTGCAGCAAACAGGAGCTCCGCAGCTCTGGGGACACCGCGTGTCCACGCTGAGCACGTCGAGGGCCAGGATGAGGACCTCAGGATGGCAGAGCCCGCTCAGTGGAGTCACGCAGGCCTCTCAGGCCAAAGGGGACAGGGGCAAGGCCACCTGACACCCAGCACCCCCAGCCAGCGGGAGGCTGGGCCACACTCGGGGGCAGTGGGAGCAGAGGAGCGGGGGCACTGAGCCCACCCTGGAAGGGGTCAGAAGGAAGCAGGGGGACTGGCGGGAGAGGGACCGCCATCCAGGCTGGGGCACTGTGCCACGGAGAGCCGAGGACTGCCCTGCGGGCTCCCTTGGTCTGGGGGCGGCCCCTACCCAGCCCCGCAGCAGTCCCCCTCCCTGGGTGTCTGAGCACCCTCTGCAGCCCCCCCCTCCAGGTCCAGCACTGCACTGCCCAGACCACACCTGTATGAAGCTGGCACAGCCAGCACAGAGAGGGGTGGCCTGGCTGGCCTGTCTCAGGAAGGGCCCTGTCCCCAGCATGTCGCTGTCACAGCTACACTGGGGCTGGGGGCTGCCCTGTGACTGCCTGCCTGCCGGAGGAGGTGCCAGCTTGTGCTGATCAGCCGCTGTCCCCCAGGACCCCGCCCTGTCGAGGGCCTCGAGGTCACCAACGTGACGGCCAGTGCCATCTCAGTACGCTGGGCGCTGCACCGGATGCATCACGCCACGGTCAGCAGGGTACGAGTGTCCATCCAGCACCCTGAGGCCTCTGAGGCCCAGGCCACTGAGGTGGACAGGAGTGTGGACAGGCTCACATTCGGGTAAGAGGAGGAGCCGGGGGTGGGGGTCCCCACGTGTCCACTTGGCTTCCCCCAGGGGGGTGAGGGGGCCCTGGCGGTCTCAGCCCTGCGTTGGCTCCTTACCAGGCTGCAGTGAGGGACAGGGGCCTTGACAGCACTGACGGAAGTGCCAGGGGGCGTGGCGGGCGGTGGCGACGGGCAGGGCCCAGGATAGACCCTGCGGGGTGGGCGCCAACCAGAGGAAGTTCTGGGCTCCTGCTTGGAGCAGGTAGGCAGTGCTGGCAGGAGGGGGGACCAGCCCTCTGGACTCCTGTGGGGTGGCACGGCCACATACAGCAGCCCTGCTGTGGCCGCACCTCTGTGCTGGGGCTCTGCAGCCCACCCCGGCTCCTGCAAGCTGAGTGCAGGCCGCCCCAGGAGGCAGGAGCTGAACTGATGGACAGCTCCCTGCTGTGCAACCCCAGCCTCCCTCGGCTGTTCCCAAGGCTTCGGGGGAGTCCAAAGCAACCATCAGCCGACTGTGGGTGCAGTGCCCATCGCCCTGCTGCTTCCCAGAATCCTCTACCCTGTCTTTGAAACATGGCTGCGACTCTGGGGTTTACATCCTAGCCACTTTCAAAGAATGACTCGAGGTGGAACGGCTCCCTTGCCAGGAGCACAGAGGCTGAGGGCCACGCTCTGCCCCGAGCAGGCGGCCTGGACCCCGCCAGGTCGCACCCTGCTCAGGGAGCCATGGTCTGACAGCGGAGCTGGCCCGGGCCCGACTCCCAGTGCACTCCCTCTGCCCCCGCAGGGCTCTGCTGCCCGGGAGGAGATACACTGTCCAGGTGACCACTCTCAGTGGGCCCAGCGGAGAGGAGCCCCCCACCGAGAGCCTGGCCTCAGCACCAGTGCACGTGTGGACCCGTGAGTAGAGCAGCAGGGCCTGGCTCTGGAGCCCTCCATTCCCCACCACGTCCACGGTGCCAGAATGCCAGCCCTTGGCCTCCCCAGACTGGGGCCCCTGCTAGGGACACCCAAAGGCTCCAGGCAGCTCCTCCACAGCCTCCTGCCACACACTGACCAAGAGGCCGCGGAGTGTGCTGGGCCGAGGATGCCCACACCGTCCAGGCTCTCTTAGACCACAGAGCAGTCCACTCTGGCTAACTCACTGGGGTTCCCGGCCCCCGCCCCCTCCCCAGCAAGTGGACAGGGCCCTGAGGTCAGTGCACAGGGGAGGTGCAGGTGGATCTGTGAGAAGTGGAGGCTTAGACAGGAGCTCAGCCATGGGCAGGGCACACCTGGGCAAGGCACATGGGGGAGGAAGGCCCATGGGGCAGGGGCCTGGCACTGGGCGCCTCGCCCAGGTCCTGGGGACAGTCTGTGCAGTCAGGCTCAGGGGGTCTGGGGACTGAAAGTGAGCTCCGAGGGCACGAGGCTGAGGACCTGTGGGCTCCACCAGGCGAGCGGGACCCGCGGCCAGGGCAGTGAGACGCAGCCCCGGCTGCTGGGCCTCAGCTGCCTGCCTCAGGTCCCCTATGTCCTGCTCTCCCCCCCCCATGCCTGTCCAGGGCCCCTGCCTCCAGCAAACCTGACCGCCTCCCGGGTCACGGCCACCTCCGCCCACCTGGTCTGGGACGCCCACACGGCAGGCGCCTCGCTGGAGGCCTACGTCATCAACGTGACCACCAGCCAGAGCACCAAGAGCCGCTACGTCCCCAGCGGGAAGCTGACATCCTACACGGTGCGGGACCTCCTGCCCGGGCGGCGGCACCAGCTCTCTGTGACAGCCGTGCAGAGCTCAGAGCAGGGCCAGCTGCACAGCGACCCTGCACACCTGTACATCGTCACCTGTGAGTGCTGGCCTGGCCATGCCGATGGCTGGTAGGCGACTGGCAGGGCGCCAGCCCGGCCCCTCTCTGAGGGAGGCGGTGGCCTCGTCCTGAGCAGAGGGGTCACCCTGTTTCCTGGGACCCTCACCTGGCGTGGGCCATGCTGCCCACAGGACATGGACAGCCAATCACGGGCCTTGTGTTAACACGGGGGGCAGCCCCGAGTGAGAGTGCAGGGCCCCACTGGGCCTTCAGCGGACCCCAAGGAGGGTGGGCGTGGCCCCAAAGGGAGCGGCCAGAGCAGGCAGCACCACCCACCAGGGCTGGTGTGGGAGACGGGGCCAGGAGGCCTCAGGAGGGGGTCTCCAGGAGGTCAGGAAGACACACAGGGCGGCTCCAGCCGGGCCTGCAAAGGACCCGGCCTATCCCAAGGGCAGAGGCTGCTGCCAGCTCCCTGCAACCTCAAAGCTCACGCAGCGCTGGGGAGAGGCTTTGTCCGGGACGTGCAGCAGTGGGGTATAAGGATGGGGAGGGAGGGCCCCAGCCGGGCAAGGCGGAGCCGGGGCAGGGCAGGGTGGCCCCAGGCAGTGCCAGGGCAGGGCAGGGTGGCCCCAGGTCGGGGGAGGGCAGGGCAGGGTGGCCCCAGGTCGGGGGAGGCTCCCACCAGTCCCAGCCTTTCCTGGTCCCCTCACGCTCCCACTTGTTCCCAGCCCCCCACACCCACACCCTCCACACAGGAGCGGGCGGTGGGCGGGGCCTCCCTGTGAGCCCCTGATTGGTCAGGTACAACCGAGTGAGCAAGGTGAGGGCACAGAGTGAAGGGGGCTCATGTGTGGGGCTGGAGGCACCCAGAAGGCTCTCTGGCGAGCAGAGCTGCAGAGTTCCTGCCACAGCTCTAAATGGCTGGCCCCACCTGCAGACGGGCACCTGGGTGAGGGGGCTGCTGGGCCCACCTCGAGACCCCCAGGCCAGCTCATGTCTGTGTCACACACAGCTCCTCAGAAGGGCCGTGGTGGGCGGCCGGCAAGGGGCAGGGGCTCCACACCTGCTGTGTCCCCCGTGCAGCAGGGGCCAGCCCTGTGGCCACTCCCCTGCCTCCCACCTGCTTCGCAGTGCCCAGGGATGGCCCCGACAGACGCTGGCCCCAGGGAGGACACCACCCACGGGTGCTCAGAAACAGACCACCCCCCCTGCAGCTGTCGGAGCTGCGGCTACTCAGTGACCACGGCGCCCTCAAGACGCCCACCCAGCCCCCCAGGTACACGCCCCGGCCCGAGGCTCTGTCGCCCTGAGGTGGGGCCTGGCTGTGTGACGACCCAGCCTCTCTGCAGGTTCTCGGAGCTCGTGGACGGCAGAGGACGAGTGAGTGCCAGGTTCGGGGGCTCGCCCAGCAGATCCGTCCCCGAGAAACCCGGTGAGTGCTGCACCCCCCCCCCCGCCAATACCCCCTAGGTGGCCTCTGCCACGCTCACCCAGCCCCCGGCCCAATGTGGTGAGGGGCCAGGCCCTTGAGACCCGGGCCCAACACCGCAGCTGTGAGTGAGGCTCTGGGCTCCGGGTCGGCACAGGCCCACAGCAGGGGGCAGGCACAAGGGGCCTTTCCCTCAGGAGCAAGTGGAGTGAAGACAAAAATATTGTTAAAGAAGGACCCGAGGCACTCTGGGAGCTTGCCTGCCACTCAGCTCTGTTCTGCACACGGCAGAGGCTGCTCCACGTGTGGTCGTGGGGCCAGCGGCACAGCCCCGCCCACAGCCACAGGGCGAAACCCACCTCTAACAGGGCTGGGCAGGCCTCCCCTGGTGTTTAGGGGTCGTGTCCTGGGGCAGAGCCTCTGCCCTCCGTCCTGCTCAGGCCCAGACCAGCAGGGTCCCTGGAGCAGGTCCCCAGCCTCCCACCTGGACCCACTCACAGGGCACGGCCACCTGTCACTGCACCTGGCAAGGTTGAGCTGGTAGCACCAAGGCAGATGGGGGTACCCGGCCCTTCCCAGCCTGGTCACCAGGTGAGGGGCAGCCCCCGCCCACCCCGTCACTGGAGGCTGGAGACCTGAAAGGCTTGGAGCCCACCCTTCTGGGACCCCCAGAAAAAGGCTATCCCCCAGCTTAGTGACAGCGTTCCCAGCGCCGGGGGGATGGGGTGGGAGGGGGTTTGGGGCAAGGGTGTGCAGTGGGGAGAGGGATGAGGAGCTGTGGTGGGAACGGCCTGGGAGCAGCATGCACACCTGGGGAACCAGTGAGGGGGCAGCAGAGGGGCCCCTGCCGTGTGGTGGGCGGGGAAGCAGAGGCAGGGCAAGGTGTCTGGGCGAGGTGAGACTTGGGGCACACCAGGTTCATGGCAGGTACAGCTAAAAGAACAGATAAAAATACCCGAAAGCACAGGCCGTCGAGGGGGAGGAGGAGGGGGCAGCGTGGCCCCCAGGGCGCAAGGGTGGAGGGAGAAGGGGGCGGCAGGTTGAGCTACAGAGGGAGGCACGTGTAACCCAGGCCTCCCCCTCTGGCGGGGCCTGGCCGGCAAGAGCAGGGTGGGGTGGGCCTCCCATGGGAGGCAGTGCGGTGGCCACAGGAACCAACAGCTATGGGGGCACCCGCACCACCAAGCTAAAGGCCAGGCCCACGAGGGACACCCCTGCAGCTGGAGGCAGAAGCAGCTGAGGAGCAGGTGGGCGGCCCTGGGCCCCGTGAAGCTGTGCGCCCGCGCCCACAGTCTGCCTCTTCTTAGAACCCAGCACCCCGGCGCCACTCGAGAGCACAGAGGAGGCCTCGGAGCAGGTCCGCCGGGCCCTCCAGCTCCCCGAGACCAGCAACAAGGATGCCGAGAGTAAGTCCAGAGACCCCCATCTGGACCCAATTCACCCCTCTACCCAGAAGTGAGAGGCAGTGGGGCCAGGGTGGCTGCTCCGGGGGCGGAGCTGGGGCAGTCTCTCCAATACAGCCAGGCAGACCTGGGTAAAAGGACAGGGTGACCCTGGGTGCCTGGTCCACCCCCTCCCCCCGGCTTCCTAGCCTGAGAGCAGTCCGTGCCGAGGCGTGCCCAGGCGGTGAACGGTAGCGTGTGTCTTGGGCATCTCACGGGTCTCCCTGCAGCTGGCCGTGGTCTGAATGGTGTGTGTGTAGCTCCTCTGCCCTAGAGTGGATGGTGGGAGGCGTGCTCTGTCGCGCACGTGTGCACCTCGACAACAGGTGGGCTGTCTTTGCAGGGCAAGCTGCTTGCCTTGCGCAGTCTGACGTGTGTTCTCACTCGGTGCCCGGGTGCCAGGTGGCCCCGGGCTGGCGTGGAGGCAGCTGCTCACGCGCACTATGAGGGCAGCGACCACAGGGCGAATTCAGGGCTCCCTGGCTCACGGCAGCAGAGGGCTGGTTTGCAGCATGGGGCTGCTGGTGCGGGTGTGAGGGTGGACATGCTGGCCCCAGGTGACAAGAGACGGGCGTGGAGCCATCATCTAATGGTGACACCAGTTTACACTCGCTGTGGCAGGGGTCATGAGATGCGGCTAGCCCAAGGTGTCCCCAAGGCTTGGTTTTGCAGGAATAGCCCTTATTCCATGTTTTCTGGTGGTTTTACATGGAATGCAGACTTATTCTTGGGAACTTAGCTTGATACTATTGTAAATGGTCTCTCTCAAAACCCACATTCCTGATTACTTATTCCTGGAGCAATAAGATATTTATTTGACCTTTGTGGAACAAGCCCGTGGATTCCAAACACACTGTGTGCTGCCCTGTTCTATGGGGTGCTGTGCACACAGAGAGGACACGGTAGCAGGACCCACGCTCCCCCGTGGCAAAACCACTACCCAGCAATGCTGACCGAGTCAATGGAACAGAGCTCAGGGCCAGAAACCTACTGATCTCAACAAGGCTGCCAAAGACCAGTCGGGGGGAGAAGCGTCTCGTCACGTGGTTCTAGGACCACGCAGGAGGCAGAATCAAAGCTCTTGGAAGAAAATGTGGAAGTGACCCTCAGAGCCTCGGATTTGGCATGGAATCACGCGATTCGACACCAAAAATAGGAGCAGCACGTGAGAAGCGGCCGACTTGGACTTCATCAAAACCCAAGGCTCTGTGCAGACACCGTCAGGGCAGTGAAGAGGGACCTGCAGGGTGGAGGGCCCTGCCAGCCTCCAGGTGACCTGCACACGACAGCAGAATAACGAAAAGGCGGTGACCCGACCTCGAATAGGGCTTTCTCCGGGAGGACCCACCCAGCAGTGGGCGCAGACCGAGCCGCGGTCAGAGGCGGCCACACGCCCCCGGGAGAGCCCATCAGGAGGCCAGAGAGCAGCAGGCCCCTGGGGAGGGCAGGGAGGGCGTATGGACAGCGACCGGCTCCCTGCTGCTGGGAAGGGCGTGGCGCAGCGGCTCTGGGCGGAATAGCAGCTTGGCAGTGCCCACGTGGCCCAGGGGACGGCAGTGTGTGTCCCACGAGGTCTTACCTGTGACAGTGCTGTGAACACCGCCCACAGCCGTCCACGGAAGGAGACCGGGCCTCGTCCAGAGAGGAAGCCTGCCACCCGCTCAGAGCGCCCGTCACAGGGACCACGGGCAGCAGGGCCCTGCCCGGTCTGCTCAGTGCCGAGGGGCGGGGCCGGCTGTGGGGACGGAGGCAGGAACCTGTGCGTGCTGAGGGCAGTGAGCACACTCTAAGCGGGTGCATCTGGGCCCACAAATCTTATCTCGGTAAAGCTGGCTTTGGAGAGGGAGGCGCGGTGTTTCCGATCTGCCGCCTCCCGTGTAGGACGATGAGGACGGAGCTTCCTTGTTCTTTATTTAAAACCAATAAAAACAGTCGACCATTCGAGGGAGACAGAGACATGGCAATGAAGATCGACCTGAAGCTTCTCTGAATAAACCTTGACTTACAATTTTGACTGTAGAACCAAGAAAATGTTCCTAAAAACAATAATGCCCCAAATTGAAAACAAACAGAAAGAAACGACTGCTGCTCCCGCTGATGGCACAGCCACACGGGGACAAAGCAGGACCACGGTGACACCACGCTGGTGGGAAGGGTTGGGGGACAGGAGCCCGCCACGCAGCAGGAGCCGCACTCCGCGGGCAGCGCAGGCAGTGGCCCTGGTGCTGGCGCTCGGGAGCTGCACTGAGATCTTCAGCAAAAAGAAATAAAATCATAAAGCAAAGAAATCTAAAATCCTGTTTTTTTCTAATTTAGTTTTTAAACATTCTTGGAAGAAGTACTTATTTGAAAGGCAAAGCACTAGAGAGGGAAGGAGGGAGGCAGACACAGAGACACCTTCCATCCACTGGTCCACTCCCCAAATGGATGCCACAGCCGGATCTAGGTCCGGCCGGAGCCAGGAACCGGGAGCTCCATCCAGGTCTCCCACGTGGGTGCAGGGGCCCCAGCGCTCGGGCCACTTTCCACTGCCTCACAGGCCATTAGCAGGGAGCTGGATTGGAAGCGGAGCAGCCGGCATCACAAACAGCAGCTTACCCATGCTGGCCCTAAATGTCGTTCTGTTAATTTGAACTGGAAATGCTGGTGTAAACTCATCATTTATGTTTTAGGAAGCCTCACACCCAGTAGTAGTGAGCACCATGACTGCCCAGCTGTGGGCTCCAGGTACCTTCTGCACGGAGGGAGCCAGGAGCCTTGGAGAATTGCGTGACTCCGAGACAGGAGCAAGACAGAAACAGCGCAAGCCCAGAACCTGCTGTGTACAAAAGCAGCTTTCAGATTCAACTGGGGATCGGGTCTCAAGGGACCAGGAGCCAAGCTGCTGGCGAGAGACGGACATCCGGAGTGGGCGCCGTGCACCAGGCTGCACCACCTGACACATCCGCAGGCCACACAGCACGGCCTGGTTGAGTCCCGGCTCCTCCACTTCCAATCCAGCTCCCTGCTAACGTGCCTGGACTTGAGTCCCTGCCACCTACGTGAGAAACCAGGATGGAGCTCCAAGTTCCTGGCTTCAGCCTAGCCCAGCCCTGGCCACTGCAGTCATTTGGGGAGTGAACCAGCTAATGAAAGATGAGATTCTTTTGTCTCCCCCTCTCCCTCCCTCCCTCCCCCTCTCTCTCCCTTTCAAATAAAACATTTTTTAAAGATTTATTTGTTTGAAAAGCAGAGTTACAGAGATGGTGCTGGTGGGGAGATAGAGAGACAGAGAGATCTTCCATCCTAGTTCATTCCCCAAATGGCTGCAACAGCCAAGGCTGGAGCAGGCTGAAGCCGGGCACCTGGGACTCCATCTGGGTCTCCCCCATGGGTGCAGGGGCCCAAGGACTTGGGTCATCTTCCTCTGCTTTCCCAGGCCCTTAGCAGGAGCTGGATCAGAAGTGGAGCAGCTGGGACTTGAACCAGCGCCCATAGGGGATGCCGGACTTGGAGACGGTGGCTTCACCCGCTGCACCACAGCACTGGCCCCTCATATGAATTTTTTAAAAAATGTTAAAGGAAAATTAATGACAACAGTGGAGCTGAGGGACCGACCCTGTCTGCGAGTGTGTGGACAAGGACAGAATGCAAACCTGGGTCCTGCGTGTCAGGGCGTCCAGGCTGTGAGGGTCCTGGGCCATGCAGACCCTCAGCTGGGGAAGGCAGGATGACAGCAGGGGGCAGCCGGGGGCAGGATCTCGGTGGCTGCCCCAGGGTCAGGTGTGGCGCCTGCAGGGATGGACGGACGGGCAGCAGCACTGGGCTGGGGTCAGTCCCTGCATCACTCAGACGGACTCGGCCCATCAGGTGTGGGGTGAACGAGACACAGCCCCTCTCTCCAGGCCACCAAGCAGCCCCTGCAAAGACCACGTGGACCCGAGTCCTCTAAGCACTCAGAGCCACAGGAAGTGCAG
The DNA here is from genome assembly GCF_033115175.1 of Lepus europaeus. Taxonomy (NCBI): domain Eukaryota; kingdom Metazoa; phylum Chordata; class Mammalia; order Lagomorpha; family Leporidae; genus Lepus; species Lepus europaeus. Next base: position 183,356,494 of record NC_084827.1, read on the forward strand.
GTCACTCCTGCAGCCAAGACTAAAGGGTCCAGACTGAGAGATCCAGGATGCGTCACCACGGGCGACCGCAGACCTCTGCCCTGTGGAGCCACCACGGGCGACCGCAGACCTCCACTCGTGGCGCTGTCAGGGTAATCAGAGAAGCTGGGGCTTCCTGCGCTCAGGCCCCCTCTGCCCGCTGTGCGCCCGACAGCTGCTGGGGCTCCCCCAGGAGCAGTAGGCAGCACTGCATGAAGACGTTCACAGAAAGTTTCCCAGAGCCCACAGCTCGCATTCAGCCAGGGGACAGTGGTGGGCGGTGCGGGTGGTGCGGGGGGCTGAGGGGCAGAGGCGGGGCGGTGAGGCCTGATGGGGCCCCCACACCTGCAGGGCTGGGCCTTGGGGAAATTCTTATGAAGAACGGGTAAGGAGGGGCCCTGGGCAGGTGGGCGCCAGGTCGTGGCATGGGGCGTGGGGCGTGGTAAGCTACGCACAGTTCTCGCTCCTGTTTTTCAGTGTTCTCAAGTTGCACAGGAAAACTACAGCTAAAGAAATGACATGGACAGACAAGGCTCTCTGCCAGTGTGGCGGCGAGGGGCAATGCTCCCATCTGTTGGGGTGTGGGGTGCCCACTCCCTGTCCTGGGGGTGTGCGGTGCCTGCTCTCTCTTGTTGGGGTGTGGGGTGCCTGTTGTCTGTTGTAGGGGTGGGGGATGTCTGCTCCCTCTGTTGCTGGGGTACGGGAGGTGAGCCTGCTTCCTCTATTGTGGGTGTACGGGAGGTGAGCCTGCTCTCTCTGTTGTAGGGGTGTGGGGTGCCTGCTCTCTGTTGTAGGGCTGTGGGGGTGTCTGCTCTCTCTGTTGCAGGGGTATGGGAGGTGAGCCTGCTTCCTCTGTTGTTGGGGTGTGGGGTGCCCACTCCCTGTCCTGGGGGTGTGTGGTGCCTGCTCTCTGTTGTTGGGGTGTGGGGTGCCTGCTCTCTGTTGCAGGGGTACGGGAGGTGAGCCTGCTCCCTCTGTTGCTGGGGTACGGGAGGTGAGCCTGCTTCCTCTGTTGTAGGGGTGTGGGGTGTCTCTCTGTTGTAGGGGTACGGGAGGTGAGCCTGCTCCCTCTGTTGTAGGGGTGTGGGGGTGAGCCTGCTTCCTCTGTTGTAGGGGTGTGGGGTGTCTCTCTGTTGTAGGGGTACGGGAGGTGAGCCTGCTCTCTCTGTTGTAGGGGTGTGGGGTGCCTGCTCTCTGTTGTAGGGCTGTGGGGGTGTCTGCTCTCTCTGTTGCAGGGGTATGGGAGGTGAGCCTGCTCCCTCTATTGTGGGTGTATGGGAGGTGAGCCTGCTCTCTCTGTTGTAGGGGTGTGGGGTGCCTGCTCTCTGTTGTAGGGCTGTGGGGGTGTCTGCTCTCTCTGTTGCAGGGGTATGGGAGGTGAGCCTGCTCTCTCTGTTGTTGGGGTGTGGGGTGCCCACTCCCTGTCCTGGGGTGTGCGGTGCCTGCTCTCTCTTGTTGGGGTGTGGGGTGCCTGCTGTCTGTTGTAGGGGTGGGGGATGTCTGCTCCCTCTGTTGCTGGGGTACGGGAGGTGAGCCTGCTCCCTCTATTGTGGGTGTATGGGAGGTGAGCCTGCTCTCTCTGTTGTAGGGGTGTGGGGTGCCTGCTCTCTGTTGTAGGGCTGTGGGGGTGTCTGCTCTCTCTGTTGCAGGGGTATGGGAGGTGAGCCTGCTCTCTCTGTTGTTGGGGTGTGGGGTGCCCACTCCCTGTCCTGGGGTGTGCGGTGCCTGCTCTCTCTTGTTGGGGTGTGGGGTGCCTGCTGTCTGTTGTAGGGGTGGGGGATGTCTGCTCCCTCTGTTGCTGGGGTACGGGAGGTGAGCCTGCTCCCTCTATTGTGGGTGTATGGGAGGTGAGCCTGCTCTCTCTGTTGTAGGGGTGTGGGGTGCCTGCTCTCTGTTGTAGGGCTGTGGGGGTGTCTGCTCTCTCTGTTGCAGGGGTATGGGAGGTGAGCCTGCTCCCTCTGTTGTAGGGGTGTGGCATGACTGCTCTCTCTGTTGCAGGGGTATGGGAGGTGAGCCTGCTCTCTGTTGTAGGGCTGTGGGAGTGCCTGCTCTCTCTGTTGCAGGGGTATTGGAGGTGAGCCTGCTCTCTCTGTTGTTGGGGTGTGGGGTGCCCACTCCCTGTCCTGGGGGTGTGTGGTGCCTGCTCTCTGTTGTTGGGGTGTGGGGTGTCTGCTCTCTGTTGCAGGGGTACGGGAGGTGAGCCTGCTCCCTCTGTTGTAGGGGTGTGGGGGTGAGCCTGCTTCCTCTGTTGTAGGGGTGTGGGGTGTCTGCTCTCTGTTGCAGGGGTACGGGAGGTGAGCCTGCTCCCTCTGTTGTAGGGGTGTGGGGGTGAGCCTGCTTCCTCTGTTGTAGGGGTGTGGGGTGTCTCTCTGTTGTAGGGGTACGGGAGGTGAGCCTGCTCTCTCTGTTGTAGGGGTGTGGGGTGCCTGCTCTCTGTTGTAGGGCTGTGGGAGTGCCTGCTCTCTCTGTTGCAGGGGTATTGGAGGTGAGCCTGCTCTCTCTGTTGTTGGGGTGTGGGGTGCCCACTCCCTGTCCTGGGGGTGTGTGGTGCCTGCTCTCTGTTGTTGGGGTGTGGGGTGTCTGCTCTCTGTTGCAGGGGTACGGGAGGTGAGCCTGCTCCCTCTGTTGTAGGGGTGTGGGGGTGAGCCTGCTTCCTCTGTTGTAGGGGTGTGGGGTGTCTCTCTGTTGTAGGGGTACAGGAGGTGAATCTGCTGTCTCTGTTGCAGGAGTGTGGAGGTGCCTGCTCTCGGTTGTAGGGGTGTGGGGTGTCTCTCCCTCTGTTGTAGGGGTGAGCCTGCTCCCCTCTGCCAGTGTGGGGGTTGCAGGAGGAGCCGGGTGGGAGCATCCCTGTGAGCAGATGGGAAACCCAGCCAGTGCCTGGTTCCAAGCAGAAGCAGGCTTGTGTAGGAGCAAAGAAGGAAAACGCTGGGCAAGGCCAGGTGGGCCGGGGCCACGGGCTCGGGGGTCTCCCCTCCCACTCCCTGGAAGTGACACTGGCATGCTGAGGCCTTGTCTCCTGAGCCCTGTGAGCACCTGAGAGGGGCCACGGCAGCCACGGCAGCCAGCTGCACTCTGCTCAGGTCACAGAGACAAGTTGCAGGCCTTCCTCTGGGCTCCCCGCCACTAACGTCCCAGGCCTCCATTTCCAGATGCCCCCAAGAATTGCTCAGAAAACCCTTGTCACAACGGAGGGACCTGCGTGCCAGGTGCTGAGGCCCACGGCTGCGACTGCGGACCAGGGTTCAAAGGCAGGCGCTGTGAGCTCGGTAGGTGGGGGCAGGCCGCCAAGCCAAGGCCCGGCCTCAGGCTCCTGTCCCAGAGCTGACTGCTGACCAGGGGCCCTGCTGAGGCCCGGCCTCAGACGCCTGTCCCCACGGCTGTCCCCACAGCTGCGACTGTGGACCAGGGGCCACTGAGCCGAGGCCCGGCCTCAGGCACCTGTCCCCACGACTGTCCCCATAGCTGCGACTGTGGACCAGGGGCCACTGAGCCGAGGCCCGGCCTCAGGCACCTGTCCCCACGGCTGTCCCCACAGCTGCGACTGTGGACCAGGGGCCACTGAGCCGAGGCCCGGCCTCAGACGCCTGACCCAGGGCTGACTGCTGACCAGGGGCCCTGCTGAGGCCCGGCCTCAGACGCCTGTCCCCACGGCTGTCCCCACAGCTGCGACTGTGGACCAGGGGCCACTGAGCCGAGGCCCGGCCTCAGGCACCTGTCCCCACGACTGTCCCCATAGCTGCGACTGTGGACCAGGGGCCACTGAGCCGAGGCCCGGCCTCAGACGCCTGACCCAGGGCTGACTGCTGACCAGGGGCCCTGCTGAGGCCCGGCCTCAGACGCCTGTCCCCACGGCTGTCCCCACAGCTGCGACTGTGGACCAGGGGCCACTGAGCCGAGGCCCGGCCTCAGGCTCCTGACCCAGGGCTGACTGCTGACCAGGGGCCCTGCCGAGGCCCGGCCTCAGACGCCTGTCCCCACGGCTGTCCCCATAGCTGCGACTGTGGACCAGGGGCCACTGAGCCGAGGCCTGGCCTCAGGCACCTGTCCCCAGAGCTACGACTTGCCCCAGGACCACTGGGTCGTGAGGGGCCAGGCCGTGGATCTTAAACGTGGGTGTGCTCAGGAAGAAAGTGTGCCGGCCGTGTCGGAGAAGCAGGCACAGTGCAGGGCCGGCCAGGGAGGAAGAACTCCCCGCTCTGGGCTGAGCTCAGGGGCATGGCGAAGCTCCCGATCCTCAGGCCACAAGGAGGCTTAGCACCCTGGAGACAGGGACTTGCCCAGAAGGTGGCCTGTGTGGACGCCCTAGGCATGGCAGGCTGCAGGGCTGGGGGCTCTCGCAAAGGGCAGGAGCCTGGCCCTGAGCCGCCTTCTCCTCTGTGCACAGCCTGTAGGAAGGTGCCTCGCCCCTGCACCCGGCTCTTCTCCGAGACCAAGTCGGTTCCGGTCTGGGAGGGGGGTGTCTGCCACCACGTGTAAGTCGTCCCCGCCTGGAGCCTCATGCCCACCTGACCCAAGGGAGGGCGGGGGCGGGGGCGGGGCACGCACAAAACGGCCTTGCTCTAATGACCCGGTCCCCACTCCCCCCCACCCCCAATCCCGGTGGCTCAGCTCAGGAGCAGTCGCTGGGAGGGCCCAGGCCTCCCAGCCTTCCTCTCCCACCCCCTCCAGCACCTCTGCCCCAGCCCACTGAGGCCAGGGTCTCAGGGACAGATCCCAGAACTCCAGTCCAGTCTGGTTCTGCCATCTTCACCATGTGGCCCTGGGCTCGTCACTCATGCCTCAGCGTCCCCACGCGTGAAGTGGGCTAGCGCGTCCCTCGGCACGTTTCTGACATCCTGTGTGACCTGGGTCACGGTCTCAGCCGAGTCCAGGGAAAGCAGGCCAGGTGCGGCGGAGAGCGGATGTGGGGAGGAGCGGGCACCAGACAGGGCCAGGGTAAGTGTCAGGGCGACAGGGACACTGCGCCCATGTACATGGAGGAGGGGACACCTGAGGGAAGAACGTTCCAGACCGTCCGTATCCACTGCCAAAACCCTGGATCAGCCTGGGGCCCGCAGGGCTGGAGCTGTGAGCAAGGCGGGGAGGAGGGGGGCGGCGTGGGGGACGGGGGCCCCAGGTGAAATGGGAGCTGCTGAAGGGTCCTGAGCAGGCACGCGGGACCCTCCAGACGCCCCAGGGACACAGGGCTAGGAAGCCAGGCCTCCTCCGCACTGACGGCCACGTTAGCGTCCACGGTGTCCAGCGGTGCTGACTACCAGGTCCCGGTGCTGGACGCCCCTCCCAGGGCCCCGACGAGGAGAGCGCTTCACTCCCCCTGGTGTTTGTGAGCGAATGGCTGGGCCTGGCCGCGTCTCTGGTACAGACGCAGAGTGTGTGGGTGCCACGTGACTGAGGTGGCCGGGTCCCCGCTGCCACGCTGCTGTTTGTTTTCTGTCCTTTTCCACTTTTCCCAACTGTGGATCATGCTTTAGGATTCCATTTTACCTTCACCATTTGTCTACGAATTATGAGAGGTCTTTAAAAAATGCATGGAAAATACCTATTACAAAGAAAGAAATTATGCATGCATTTCAAAATGTTTGCACCCAAAAGAAATCCATTTTCGCTCCATTTTTCCATGAGCTCTTTGAAGCGGTTTACGGTTCCAGTGGCTGCTCAGGACGGGCACCCCGTCGCCCTCCCGTGGCCTCCACCCCCTCCCCCCTTAGCCACGCTGTCTGCAGGAGTTCTTACACGTAGGCCGTGGGCTGCACAGGGTGCTCATTTTGCACTTAGCAGAAAATGATTTTTCAGTTTGAAAGCACAAGACCTTTGATATTTGTACGTTTACCATTTCCACCCCTCTTCATTCGCTGTGGAAGGAAGATCCTGTCTGCTGTGGCATCACTCCTCTGGGCCTAAAGAACTTACTGTAACTTTTTAAAAAGATTTATTTATTCATTTGAAAGGCAGAGTTACAGAGAGGCAGAGGTAGTGAGAGAGAGAGGGAGAGGGAGAGAGAGGGGTCTTCCAGCTCCTGGTTCACTCCCCAGAGGGCCACAATGGCTGGAGCTTCTTCAGAAAGCCAGGAGCCAGGAGTGTCCTCCAGGACTCCCACGCGGGGCAGGGGCCCAAGCACTTGGGCCATCTTCTACTGCTTTCCCGGGCCACAGCAGAGAGCTGCATCGGAAGTGGAGCAGCCGGGGCTCGAACCAACGCCCACATGGGATTTTCCGGTGCTGCAGGTGCCGGCCCCTTTGTAACATTCCTTTTAGCTCAGGTCTGTGGGTGACGAATTCTCTCTGCTTTTGCCTATCTGAAAAGGTCTTAATTTTAAATGCTTTCATAAACTTTATATTTGATTTTATTCACTCATTGATTCATTCAAAAGGCAGAGAAAAAAAGAGAGACAGAAAAACGTCTTCCATCTGCCGGTTCGCCCTCTAAACGGCTACAACAGCCAGGGCCAGGATCTCCATCCGGGTCTCCCACATGGGCGCAGGGGCCCAGTGGTTGCACCATTTTCCATCGCCTTCCCAGGAGCAGTAGCAGGAGACTGGAGAGGAAGCAGAGCAGCGAGGACTTGAACCCGTGCTCCAGTGTGAGATCCAGGGCTTGCAAGCAGCGGCTCAAACCACGGGGCCACAATGCCAGCTCCTAAACTTGTCTGCTTATTTTCACCTACTTGAGAGGCAGAGGGAGGGCGTGAGAGGCACCGTCCACCCACAGGCCCCCTCCCCAAATGCCCACGACAGCCAGGCTGGGCCAGGCCCAAACTGGGAGCCCAGAACTCCACCCACGTCTGCCATGTGGGTAGCCGGGGCTGCCTCCCAGGATGCATCGGCAGAAGCTGCACGTGGCGCGGGCACCAGCTCCCCCGGTGCCCTCAGCACTCCCTGATGGTCAGCTCTGGAGCCACACCTGTGTGCCCCGGGCGTGGCATGGCGTGGCTGCCATGCCACTGTGGCTCTGGTGGCTGCACGCGGCCCTTCTCTGGATTCACTGCCTCTTGTTTCTGGGTTCCCTCAAACTTGGAAACCTGGGCCAGGACGGCTTCACCCTCACCTGTGTCCTGTCCCTGTGTTTCCACTCTGGAGCTCCAGTCATGCGTGTCAGACTAACACTGCCCAGTCACACGAGTCATACTAACACTGCCACAGTCACACGAGTCATACTAACACTGCCACAGTCACACGTGTCAGACTAACACTGCCCACAGTCACACGTGTCAGACTAACACTGCCCACAGTCACACGTGTCAGACTAACACTGCCCACAGTCACACGAGTCATACTAACACTGCCACAGTCACACGTGTCATACTAACACTGCCACAGTCACACGAGTCAGACTAACACTGCCACAGTCACACGTGTCAGACTAACACTGCCCGCAGTCACACGAGTCAGACTAACACTGCCACAGTCACACGTGTCAGACTAACACTGCCACAGTCACACGTGTCAGACTAACACTGCCCGCAGTCACACGTGTCAGACTAACACTGCCACAGTCACACATGTCAGACTAACACTGCCCGCAGTCACACACATCAGACTATCACTGCCCGCAGTCACACATCAGACTAACACTGCCAGTCACACGAGTCATACTAACACTGCCACAGTCACACGTGTCAGACTAACACTGCCCACAGTCACACGTGTCAGACTAACACTGCCCAGTCACACGAGTCATACTAACACTGCCACAGTCACACGTGTCAGACTAACACTGCCCACAGTCACACGAGTCAGACTAACACTGCCACAGTCACACGTGTCATACTAACACTGCCCACAGTCACACGAGTCATACTAACACTGCCAGTCACACGTGTCAGACTAACACTGCCCGCAGTCACACGTGTCAGACTAACACTGCCCACAGTCACACGAGTCATACTAACACTGCCACAGTCACACGAGTCATACTAACACTGCCACAGTCACACGAGTCATACTAACACTGCCCGCAGTCACACGAGTCATACTAACACTGCCCACAGTCACACGAGTCATACTAACACTGCCACAGTCACACGAGTCATACTAACACTGCCACAGTCACACGTGTCAGACTAACACTGCCCACAGTCACACGTGTCAGACTAACACTGCCCAGTCACACGAGTCAGACTAACACTGCCACAGTCACACGTGTCAGACTAACACTGCCACAGTCACACGTGTCAGACTAACACTGCCCAGTCACACGAGTCAGACTAACACTGCCCGCAGTCACACGTGTCAGACTAACACTGCCACAGTCACACGAGTCATACTAACACTGCCACAGTCACACGTGTCAGACTAACACTGCCCGCAGTCACACGAGTCAGACTAACACTGCCACAGTCACACGTGTCAGACTAACACTGCCACAGTCACACGTGTCAGACTAACACTGCCACAGTCACACGTGTCAGACTAACACTGCCCACAGTCACACGAGTCATACTAACACTGCCACAGTCACACGTGTCAGACTAACACTGCCACAGTCACACGTGTCAGACTAACACTGCCACAGTCACACGTGTCAGACTAACACTGCCCGCAGTCACACGAGTCATACTAACACTGCCCACAGTCACACGTGTCAGACTAACACTGCCCGCAGTCACACGTGTCAGACTAACACTGCCCGCAGTCACACGTGTCAGACTAACACTGCCACAGTCACACGTGTCAGACTAACACTGCCACAGTCACACGTGTCAGACTAACACTGCCCGCAGTCACATGTGTCAGACTAACACTGCCCGCAGTCACACGTGTCAGACTAACACTGCCACAGTCACACGTGTCAGACTAACACTGCCACAGTCACACGTGTCAGACTAACACTGCCACAGTCACACGTGTCAGACTAACACTGCCACAGTCACACGTGTCAGACTAACACTGCCACAGTCACACGTGTCAGACTAACACTGCCACAGTCACACGTGTCAGACTAACACTGCCACAGTCACACGTGTCAGACTAACACTGCCACAGTCACACGTGTCATACTAACACTGCCCACAGTCACACGTGTCATACTAACACTGCCACAGTCACACGTGTCATACTAACACTGCCCGCAGTCACACGTGTCAGACTAACACTGCCCGCAGTCACACGTGTCAGACTAACACTGCCCGCAGTCACACGAGTCATACTAACACTGCCACAGTCACACGTGTCATACTAACACTGCCCACAGTCACACGTGTCAGACTAACACTGCCACAGTCACACGTGTCATACTAACACTGCCCACAGTCACACGTGTCAGACTAACACTGCCACAGTCACACGTGTCAGACTAACACTGCCACAGTCACACGAGTCATACTAACACTGCCACAGTCACACGTGTCAGACTAACACTGCCACAGTCACACGTGTCATACTAACACTGCCCGCAGTCACACGTGTCAGACTAACACTGCCCGCAGTCACACGTGTCAGACTAACACTGCCACAGTCACACGTGTCAGACTAACACTGCCACAGTCACACGTGTCAGACTAACACTGCCACAGTCACACGAGTCAGACTAACACTGCCCACAGTCACACGAGTCATACTAACACTGCCCACAGTCACACGTGTCAGACTAACACTGCCACAGTCACACGAGTCATACTAACACTGCCACAGTCACACGAGTCATACTAACACTGCCACAGTCACACGTGTCAGACTAACACTGCCCGCAGTCACACGTGTCAGACTAACACTGCCCGCAGTCACACGTGTCATACTAACACTGCCCGCAGTCACACGTGTCAGACTAACACTGCCACAGTCACACGTGTCAGACTAACACTGCCACAGTCACACGTGTCAGACTAACACTGCCACAGTCACACGAGTCATACTAACACTGCCACAGTCACACGTGTCAGACTAACACTGCCACAGTCACACGTGTCAGACTAACACTGCCACAGTCACACGAGTCAGACTAACACTGCCACAGTCACACGTGTCAGACTAACACTGCCCACAGTCACACGTGTCATACTAACACTGCCCGCAGTCACACGTGTCAGACTAACACTGCCCACAGTCACACGAGTCATACTAACACTGCCACAGTCACACGTGTCAGACTAACACTGCCCACAGTCACACGTGTCATACTAACACTGCCACAGTCACACGTGTCAGACTAACACTGCCCACAGTCACACGAGTCATACTAACACTGCCACAGTCACACGAGTCATACTAACACTGCCCGCAGTCACACGAGTCATATTAACACTGCCCACAGTCACACGTGTCAGACTAACACTGCCCACAGTCACACGTGTCAGACTAACACTGCCCACAGTCACACGTGTCAGACTAACACTGCCCACAGTCACACGAGTCATACTAACACTGCCACAGTCACACGTGTCATACTAACACTGCCACAGTCACACGAGTCATACTAACACTGCCACAGTCACACGTGTCAGACTAACACTGCCCACAGTCACACGTGTCAGACTAACACTGCCCACAGTCACACGTGTCAGACTAACACTGCCCACAGTCACACGAGTCATACTAACACTGCCCACAGTCACACGAGTCATACTAACACTGCCACAGTCACACGTGTCAGACTAACACTGCCCACAGTCACACGAGTCATACTAACACTGCCACAGTCACACGAGTCATACTAACACTGCCACAGTCACACGTGTCAGACTAACACTGCCCGCAGTCACACGAGTCATATTAACACTGCCACAGTCACACGAGTCATACTAACACTGCCCACAGTCACACGTGTCAGACTAACACTGCCCGCAGTCACACGAGTCATACTAACACTGCCACAGTCACACGTGTCAGACTAACACTGCCCGCAGTCACACGAGTCATACTAACACTGCCACAGTCACACGTGTCAGACTAACACTGCCACAGTCACACGTGTCAGACTAACACTGCCACAGTCACACGAGTCATACTAACACTGCCCGCAGTCACACGTGTCAGACTAACACTGCCCACAGTCACACGAGTCATACTAACACTGCCACAGTCACACGTGTCAGACTAACACTGCCCGCAGTCACACGTGTCAGACTAACACTGCCCGCAGTCACACGAGTCAGACTAACACTGCCCGCAGTCACACGTGTCAGACTAACACTGCCCACAGTCACACGTGTCAGACTAACACTGCCACAGTCACACGTGTCAGACTAACACTGCCACAGTCACACGTGTCAGACTAACACTGCCCGCAGTCACACGAGTCATACTAACACTGCCACAGTCACACGTGTCAGACTAACACTGCCCGCAGTCACACGTGTCAGACTAACACTGCCCGCAGTCACACGTGTCAGACTAACACTGCCCACAGTCACACGAGTCATACTAACACTGCCACAGTCACACGAGTCATACTAACACTGCCACAGTCACACGAGTCATACTAACACTGCCACAGTCACACGTGTCAGACTAACACTGCCCGCAGTCACACGTGTCAGACTAACACTGCCCGCAGTCACACGTGTCAGACTAACACTGCCCGCAGTCACACGAGTCATACTAACACTGCCCAGTCACACGTGTCAGACTAACACTGCCCGCAGTCACACGTGTCAGACTAACACTGCCCGCAGTCACACGTGTCAGACTAACACTGCCCACAGTCACACGAGTCATACTAACACTGCCACAGTCACACGTGTCAGACTAACACTGCCCGCAGTCACACGAGTCAGACTAACACTGCCCGCAGTCACACATCAGACTAACACTGCCACAGTCACACGAGTCATATTAACACTGCCACAGTCACACGTGTCAGACTAACACTGCCACAGTCACACACATCAGACAATCACTGCCCGCAGTCACACATCAGACTAACACTGCCCACAGTCACACACGAGTCATACTAACACTGCCACAGTCACACGTGTCAGACTAACACTGCCACAGTCACACACATGCAGACTAACACTGCCACAGTCACACGTGTCAGACTAACACTGCCCACAGTCACACGTGTCTGACTAACACTGCCACAGTCACACATGTGAACACTAACACTGCCCACAGTCACACACATGTAGACTAACACTGCCCAGTCACACGTGTGAAGACTAACACTGCCACAGTCACACGTGTCAGACTAACACTGCCCAGTCACACATGTCAGGCTAACACTGCCCGCAGTCACACACGTGAAGACTAACACTGCCCACAGTCACACGTGTGAAGACTAACACTGCCCAGTCACACGTGTCAGACTAACACTGCCCACAGTCACACGTGTGAAGACTAACACTGCCCAGTCACACGTGTCAGACTAACACTGCCCACAGTCACACGTGTGAAGACTAACACTGCCACAGTCACACGTGTCAGACTAACACTGCCTGCAGTCACACACGTGTCAGACTAACACTGCCAGTCACACGAGTCATACTAACACTGCCACAGTCACACGTTTCAGACTAACACTGCCCGCAGTCACACGCGTGCAGGCTAACACTGCCCGCAGTCACACGCGTGCAGGCTAACACTGCCCACAGTCAGTCACACGCGTGTAGGCTAACACTGCCCACAGTCACACGCGTGTAGACTAACACTGCCCGCAGTCACACACGTGTAGACTAACACTGCCCACAGTCACACACGTGCAGGCTAACACTGCCCACAGTCAGTCACACACGTGTAGACTAACACTGCCCACAGTCAGTCACACACGTGCAGACTAACACTGCCCACAGTCAGTCACACACGTGCAGACTAACACTGCCCACAGTCAGTCACACACGTGCAGACTAACACTGCCCACAGTCACACACGTGTAGACTAACACTGCCCACAGTCACACACGTGCAGACTAACACTGCCCACAGTCACACGCGTGTAGACTAACACTGCCCGCAGTCACACGTGTGCAGGCTAACACTGCCCACAGTCACACGCGTGTAGACTAACACTGCCCGCAGTCACACACGTGTAGACTAACACTGCCCACAGTCACACGTGTCAGACTAACACTGCCCACAGTCAGTCACACGCGTGTAGACTAACACTGCCCACAGTCAGTCACACGCGTGTAGACTAACACTGCCCGCAGTCACACACGTGCAGGCTAACACTGCCCACAGTCACACGCGTGTAGACTAACACTGCCCGCAGTCACACACGTGTAGACTAACACTGCCCACAGTCACACACGTGCAGGCTAACACTGCCCACAGTCAGTCACACACGTGTAGACTAACACTGCCCACAGTCACACACGTGCAGGCTAACACTGCCCACAGTCAGTCACACACGTGTAGACTAACACTGCCCACAGTCAGTCACACACGTGCAGACTAACACTGCCCGCAGTCACACGTGTGCAGGCTAACACTGCCCGCAGTCACACACGTGTAGACTAACACTGCCCGCAGTCACACACGTGTAGGCTAACACTGCCCGCAGTCACACACGTGTAGACTAACACTGCCCGCAGTCACACACGTGTAGGCTAACACTGCCCGCACACGCGTGCAGGCTAACACTGCCCGCAGTCACACGCGTGCAGACTAACACTGCCCACAGTCACACGTGTGCAGGCTAACACTGCCCGCAGTCACACACGTGTAGGCTAACACTGCCCGCAGTCACACACGTGTAGACTAACACTGCCCGCAGTCACACACGTGTAGGCTAACACTGCCCGCACACGCGTGCAGGCTAACACTGCCCGCAGTCACACGCGTGCAGACTAACACTGCCCACAGTCACACGTGTGCAGGCTAACACTGCCCGCAGTCACACACGTGTAGGCTAACACTGCCCGCAGTCACACACGTGTAGGCTAACACTGCCCGCAGTCACACACGTGCAGACTAACACTGCCCGCAGTCACACGCGTGCAGACTAACACTGCCCGCAGTCACACGTGTGCAGGCTAACACTGCCCGCAGTCACACACGTGTAGACTAACACTGCCCGCAGTCACACACGTGTAGGCTAACACTGCCCGCAGTCACACACGTGTAGGCTAACACTGCCCGCAGTCACACACGTGTAGACTAACACTGCCCGCAGTCACACACGTGTAGGCTAACACTGCCCGCACACGCGTGCAGGCTAACACTGCCTGCAGTCACACGCGTGCAGACTAACACTGCCCGCAGTCACACGTGTGCAGGCTAACACTGCCCACAGGTCACTGCAGCTCTCTTCACTCTGTGCGTCTGCTCGCTCTTGTTTCTGGGCCGGTTCTACTGCTCAGTGCTCGAGGTCAGTCATCCCTTCTTTGGCAGCGTCCAAGCGTCCAGTCTGCCCTCAGCACTGCCCAGTGCACTTCCCACTCCAGAGCCTGGGCCCCAGGTTCTTCGCTGGCTCCCCCGTTTCTCCCTGCACCACTTATCTTCCTGAGCCCACTGACCACGTGGGACAGGAATGTCGTCACCACTCACTGCTGGGCCTTCCGGTCGAGCCTCTGTCTCCAGGCTGTGGGCCGTGCTTTCTTCTGTTCTCCATGGTTCTTTAGACGTCTCACAGCACTGTACTGGGTGCTGCACCTTAGAATCTGACGGTACTGAGTACTGGATTCTTTGGGTGTTCGAGCATGTTTTTCCTGAGTCTGGTCTAACACTCTGCACCATGCTTTGAGCAGCCGATTCCTGGGTTGATTCCGGCCCCTCTACAGCACAGTCTTCCGGAGTGTCTATGGCAAGGCTCCGGCACTGGGCACGGCTCGGCGGCTCGGTGGCCCCTCCCTGCTGGGCCTCGGTTCTCCCCGAGCGTCACACGCAGCTTCACGTGCATCCGTGCCCGCGGGCTCGAGGAGACCCTCAGCAGTCTCAAGCTCCCTCCGCTCCATTCTCTTCCCCTGCCTCCCCACGCCGCTGTCTGCTCGGCCCCGCGTGGCCACTGCAGTCCAGAGCGGCTCTGGGGAGGCTCCGGTCGCGTGAGCTCCTCAGGCCGGCTTCTGTGCTGCACCACCTGCTTTCAACCATCTGAAAAGGCCCTTCCTGTGCTGCGGCCTGGTTCTCTGGGTGTCCGTGGGAGGTGAACCCCAACTCCAGTTGCTCCCTTAGGGCCAGGAGAACCCTCACCAGACGTTCTGAATCCTAAAGATTCCATCAGTCTTGGCATGAGGAACTGCTGGGATCTCCAACAGCTCTAATGCAGCCAAACCTGCACATTCCTCACCGTCTGCAAGCCCTCACGGTGGCTGCCGGTGAGCCATTCTCCCTTCACACGAAGCCAGGCTCACGGCTGTAGCAGCTTGCCCGGTGCAGCCTCTCACTGCACGCAAGGGGCAGGGCTGGAGTCAGGGCTCCTGCGTCTCTGTCCACAGACGCCGGTGGCCCCAAGGCTTCTAGACTTCTCGGGAGAACACGCACACCACTCAGAGAGTGAGGCCCTTCGTGCCCAAGGCCCTGGGCTCTGCGGCCTGCCTCAGGCAAAGTCACACGTCATCCTCACTGTCACGCGACGTGTCCTGCGGGGGTGGGGGGATGGCCTTGCACTGGCACCCCACGGTGGGTGCGGCGGCCACACCGCGCTTCCTTGTGACAACAGGTATAAGAGAATCTACAGAGTGCACCACGACGTCTGCTTCAGAGAGAGCTGTGAGAGCACCAGCCTCAAGAACACCCCACACAGGTGCTGTCCCGGGGGAGGCCCAGCCTGCGTCCTGCATGCAGCTCGCGGGGTAACGCGGCAAGGGTGGCCCTGGGGACAGAATGCCAGGGGATGCTGCAGGCCTGCAGGCCGACCCGTGCCTGCCCCGAAGGGTGCCCTGTGCAGCTCTGCTCCGCCAAGCAACTGTGAGCGTGTGCATGTGTGTGTGCGTGTGCATGTGTGTGCACGTGCATGTGTGCGCATGAGCATGTGTGAACATGTGTGTGCATGTGTGTATGTGAGCATGTGTGAACGTGTGTGTGCATGTGTGAGTTGTGCGTGTGTGTGCATGTGTGTGCGTGTGCATGTATGTGTGTACATGAGCATGTGTGAACATGTGTGCATTGTGTGTGAGCATGTATGTGCATGTGTGAGCATGTGCATGTGTGTGCATGAGCATGTGCGAACATGTGTGTGAGCGTGTGTGTATGTATGCATGAGCATGTGAACATGTGTGCGTGTGCGTGTGTACATATGTGTGAGCATGTGTGAGCATGTGCGTGTGTGCATTGTGTGCATGTGCACGTGTGAACATACGTGAACATGTGTATGTATGTGTGTGCGTGTGCGTGCGTGTGCATGTCTGTGAGCACACCCCACCTGTAAAGCACGGCACGGGGTGGTGCTGGGGTTCATGCCAGCCACGCATGTGCACACAGGGTGCTGTGACAGGCCCAGGGCACATCTGTGACTGTGGCAAACCTCCGAGCACTCTGACTCACTCAACCCAGGGCCTTTCCCTGTAGGCCCAGGACAGTGCTAGGGCCATGGCAGGCTTTGAGGGAGCAGTGTGCAGGCCCTATCGTGCTGGCCACAGACTGGCCACAGCCACAGGAAAGGCCCCTCCCTAAGGGCAGCTCCCAAACACCTGTCACGCAGCCAGGTTGCCGTCCTCGTCCCTCACAAGACCACCTCAGCCGGGTGGATGCACACAGAGAGGCACTGACCTCCACAGCGGAGTCTGTGCTCCCCACGCCAGAAAGGACGCAAGCCAAGCCAGGCCCACCCTCCCCAGCAGCCCGGGCAGAGGTGGTTGCAGGGTCAAGGGCGTCTTTCTCATTAAACACTCTCTCCATTTCAGGAAACAAAGTAACAGTCAAACACTGAAGAAATCTTAAGGTAAGTCCCCTGCCAGCCGCAGAGCTGTCCCCAAGAGGGAGAGGCGCCCCCTGCCCTGAGCCTCTGAGGGCCCTGCTGGTCGCAGACCCCAGGGCAGGAGGCTCTGGAATTCACTGTGGGGTATC